>NW_027307997.1:0-267000 GCF_047496885.1 Scyliorhinus torazame | reverse complement strand
GAAATTTACTATTTTTTGCCAGACATTCATTGTGGAACAAAAGTGATTTTCTCGGCGAGTTAAGCATTTTGAGTAATTTACCGATTGGTTTCAGAACGGCTTGCATTGGAATTTACTATTTTTTGCCAACCATTCATTGTGGGGAAAAAGTGATTTTCTCGGCGAGTTAAGCATTTTGAGTAATTTGCCGATTAGTTTCAGAACCGCTTGCATCACAATTAACTATTTTTTGCCAGGCATTCATTGTGGAACAAAAGTGATTTTCTCGGCGAGTTAAGCATTTTGAGTAATTTGCCGATTGGCTTCAGAACGGCTTGCATTGAAATTTACCATTTTTGCCAGGCATTCATTGTGGGGAAAAAGTGATTTTCTCTTCGAGTTAAGCATTTTGAGTAATTTGCCGATTGGTTTCAGAGCGGCTTGCATCACAATTAACTATTTTTTGCCAGGCATTCATTGTGGAACACAAGTGATTTTCTCGGCGAGTAAAGCATTTTGAGTAATTTGCCGATTGGTTTCAGAACGGCTTGCATCGAAATTAACTATTTTTTGCCAGCCATTCATTGTGGGGAAAAAGTGATTTTCTAGGCGAGTTAAGCATTTTGAGTAATTTGCCGATTGGTTTCAGAACGGCTTGCATCACAATTAACTATTTTTTGCCAGGCATTCATTGTGGAACAAACGTGATTTTTCTCGGCGAGTTAAGCATTTTGAGTAATTTGCCGATTGGTTTCAGAACGTCTTGCATTGAAATTAACTATTTTTTGCGAACCATTCATTGTGGAACAAAAGTGGTTTTCTCGGCGAGTTAAGCATTTTGAGTAATTTGCCGATTGGTTTCAGAATGTCTTGCATTGAAATTAACTATTTTTTGCCAACCATTCATTGTGGGAAAAAAGTGATGATCTCGGCGAGTTAAGCATTTTGAGTAATTTGCCGATTGGTTTCAGAACGTCTTGCATTGAAATTAACTATTTTTTGCGAACCATTCATTGTGGAACAAAAGTGGTTTTCTCGGCGAGTTAAGCATTTTGAGTAATTTGCCGATTGGTTTCAGAACGCCTTGCATTGAAATTTACTATTTTTTGCCAGCCATTCATTGTGGAACAAAAATGATTTTCCCGGCGAGTTAAGCATTTTGAGTAATTTGCCGATTGGTTTCAGAACGGCTTGCATTGAATTTCACTATGCTTTGCCAGGCATTCATTCTGGAACAAAAGTGATTTTCTCGGCGAGTTAAGCATTTTGAGTAATTTGCCGATTGGTTTCAGAACGGCTTGCATTGAAATTAACTATTTTTTGCCAGACATTCATTGTGGAACAAAAGTGATTTTCTCGGCGAGATAAGCATTTTGAGTAATTTGCCGATTGGTTTCAGAACGTCTTGCATTGAAATTTACTAATTTTTTGCCAGACATTCATTGTGGAACAAAAGTGATTTTCTCGGCGAGTCAAGCATTTTGAGTAATTTGCCGATTGGTTTCAGAATGTCTTGCATTGAAATTAACTATTTTTTGCCAACCATTCATTGTGGGAAAAAAGTGATTTTCTCGGCGAGTTAAGCATTTTGAGTAATTTGCCGATTAGTTTCAGAACGGCTTGCATCACAATTAACTATTTTTTGCTAGGCATTCATTGTGGAACAAAAGTGAGTTTCTCGGCGAGTTAAGCATTTTGAGTAATTTGCCGATTGGTTTCAGAACGTCTTGCATTGAAATTCACTATTTTTTGCCAGACATTCATTGTGGAAAGAAAGTGATTTTCTCGGCGAGTTAAGCATTTGTGAGTAATTTGCCGATTGGTTTCAGAACGTCTTGCATAGAAATTAACTATTTTTTGCGAACCATTCATTCTGGAACAAAAGTGGTTTTCTCGGCGAGTTAAGCATTTTGAGTAGTTTGCCGATTGGTTTCAGAACGTCTTGCATTGAAATTTACTATTTTTTGCCAGCCATTCATTGTGGAACAAAAATGATTTTCCCGGCGAGTTAAGCATTTTGAGTAATTTGCCGATTGGTTTCAGAACGGCTTGCATTGAATTTCACTATGCTTTGCCAGGCATTCATTCTGGAACGAAAGTGATTTTCTCGGCGAGTTAAGCATTTTGAGTAATTTGCCGATTGATTTCAGAACGGCTTGCATTGAAATTAACTATTTTTTGCCAACCATTCATTGTGGGGAAAAAGTGATTTTCTCGGCGAGTTAAGCATTTTGAGTAATTTGCCGATTAGTTTCAGAACCGCTTGCATCACAATTAACTATTTTTTGCCAGGCATTCATTGTGGAACAAAAGTGATTTTCTCGGCGAGTTAAGCATTTTGAGTAATTTGCCGATTGGTTTCAGAACGGCTTGCATTGAAATTTACCATTTTTGCCAGGCATTCATTGTGGGGAAAAAGTGATTTTCTCTTGGAGTTAAGCATTTTGAGTAATTTGCCGATTGGTTTCAGAGCGGCTTGCATCACAATTAACTATTTTTTGCCAGGCATTCATTGTGGAACACAAGTGATTTTCTCGGCGAGTAAAGCATTTTGAGTAATTTGCCGATTGGTTTCAGAACGGCTTGCATCGAAATTAACTATTTTTTGCCAGCCATTTATTGTGGGGAAAAAGTGATTTTCTAGGCGAGTTAAGCATTTTGAGTAATTTGCCGATTGGTTTCAGAACGTCTTGCATTGAAATTAACTATTTTTTGCGAACCATTCATTGTGGAACAAAAGTGGTTTTCTCGGCGAGTTAAGCATTTTGAGTAATTTGCCGATTGGTTTCAGAACGTCTTGCATTGAAATTTACTATTTTTTGCCAGACATTCATTGTGGAACAAAAGTAATTTTCTCGGCGATTTAAGCATTTTGAGTAATTTGCCGATTGGTTTCAGAACGGCTTGCATTGAAATTCACTATTTTTGCCAGACATTCATTGTGGAAAGAAAGTGATTTTCTCGGCGAGTTAAGCATTTTGAGTAATTTGCCGATTGGTTTCAGAACGTCTTGCATTGAAATTAACTATTTTTTGCGAACCATTCATTGTGGAACAAAAGTGGTTTTCTCGGCGAGTTAAGCATTTTGAGTAATTTGCCGATTGGTTTCAGAATGTCTTGCATTGAAATTAACTATTTTTTGCCAACCATTCATTGTGGGAAAAAAGTGATGACCTCGGCGAGTTAAGCATTTTGAGTAATTTGCCGATTGGTTTCAGAACGTCTTGCATTGAAATTAACTATTTTTTGCGAACCATTCATTGTGGAACAAAAGTGGTTTTCTCGGCGAGTTAAGCATTTTGAGTAATTTGCCGATTGGTTTCAGAACGCCTTGCATTGAAATTTTCTATTTTTTGCCAGCCATTCATTGTGGAACAAAAATGATTTTCCCGGCGAGTTAAGCATTTTGAGTAATTTGCCGATTGGTTTCAGAACGGCTT
Organism: Scyliorhinus torazame; assembly: GCF_047496885.1. Taxonomy (NCBI): domain Eukaryota; kingdom Metazoa; phylum Chordata; class Chondrichthyes; order Carcharhiniformes; family Scyliorhinidae; genus Scyliorhinus; species Scyliorhinus torazame. Next base: position 263,581 of record NW_027307997.1, on the reverse strand, counting down.
GCATTGAATTTCACTATGCTTTGCCAGGCATTCATTCTGGAACAAAAGTGATTTTCTCGGCGAGTTAAGCATTTTGAGTAATTTGCCGATTGGTTTCAGAACGGCTTGCATTGAAATTAACTATTTTTTGCCAGACATTCATTGTGGAACAAAAGTGATTTTCTCGGCGAGATAAGCATTTTGAGTAATTTGCCGATTGGTTTCAGAACGTCTTGCATTGAAATTTACTAATTTTTTGCCAGACATTCATTGTGGAACAAAAGTGATTTTCTCGGCGAGTCAAGCATTTTGAGTAATTTGCCGATTGGTTTCAGAATGTCTTGCATTGAAATTAACTATTTTTTGCCAACCATTCATTGTGGGAAAAAAGTGATTTTCTCGGCGAGTTAAGCATTTTGAGTAATTTGCCGATTAGTTTCAGAACGGCTTGCATCACAATTAACTATTTTTTGCTAGGCATTCATTGTGGAACAAAAGTGAGTTTCTCGGCGAGTTAAGCATTTTGAGTAATTTGCCGATTGGTTTCAGAACGTCTTGCATTGAAATTCACTATTTTTTGCCAGACATTCATTGTGGAAAGAAAGTGATTTTCTCGGCGAGTTAAGCATTTGTGAGTAATTTGCCGATTGGTTTCAGAACGTCTTGCATAGAAATTAACTATTTTTTGCGAACCATTCATTCTGGAACAAAAGTGGTTTTCTCGGCGAGTTAAGCATTTTGAGTAGTTTGCCGATTGGTTTCAGAACGTCTTGCATTGAAATTTACTATTTTTTGCCAGCCATTCATTGTGGAACAAAAATGATTTTCCCGGCGAGTTAAGCATTTTGAGTAATTTGCCGATTGGTTTCAGAACGGCTTGCATTGAATTTCACTATGCTTTGCCAGGCATTCATTCTGGAACGAAAGTGATTTTCTCGGCGAGTTAAGCATTTTGAGTAATTTGCCGATTGATTTCAGAACGGCTTGCATTGAAATTAACTATTTTTTGCCAACCATTCATTGTGGGGAAAAAGTGATTTTCTCGGCGAGTTAAGCATTTTGAGTAATTTGCCGATTAGTTTCAGAACCGCTTGCATCACAATTAACTATTTTTTGCCAGGCATTCATTGTGGAACAAAAGTGATTTTCTCGGCGAGTTAAGCATTTTGAGTAATTTGCCGATTGGTTTCAGAACGGCTTGCATTGAAATTTACCATTTTTGCCAGGCATTCATTGTGGGGAAAAAGTGATTTTCTCTTCGAGTTAAGCATTTTGAGTAATTTGCCGATTGGTTTCAGAGCGGCTTGCATCACAATTAACTATTTTTTGCCAGGCATTCATTGTGGAACACAAGTGATTTTCTCGGCGAGTAAAGCATTTTGAGTAATTTGCCGATTGGTTTCAGAACGGCTTGCATCGAAATTAACTATTTTTTGCCAGCCATTTATTGTGGGGAAAAAGTGATTTTCTAGGCGAGTTAAGCATTTTGAGTAATTTGCCGATTGGTTTCAGAACGTCTTGCATTGAAATTAACTATTTTTTGCGAACCATTCATTGTGGAACAAAAGTGGTTTTCTCGGCGAGTTAAGCATTTTGAGTAATTTGCCGATTGGTTTCAGAACGTCTTGCATTGAAATTTACTATTTTTTGCCAGACATTCATTGTGGAACAAAAGTGATTTTCTCGGCGATTTAAGCATTTTGAGTAATTTGCCGATTGGTTTCAGAACGGCTTGCATTGAAATTCACTATTTTTGCCAGACATTCATTGTGGAAAGAAAGTGATTTTCTCGGCGAGTTAAGCATTTTGAGTAATTTGCCGATTGGTTTCAGAACGTCTTGCATTGAAATTAACTATTTTTTGCGAACCATTCATTGTGGAACAAAAGTGGTTTTCTCGGCGAGTTAAGCATTTTGAGTAATTTGCCGATTGGTTTCAGAATGTCTTGCATTGAAATTAACTATTTTTTGCCAACCATTCATTGTGGGAAAAAAGTGATGACCTCGGCGAGTTAAGCATTTTGAGTAATTTGCCGATTGGTTTCAGAACGTCTTGCATTGAAATTAACTATTTTTTGCGAACCATTCATTGTGGAACAAAAGTGGTTTTCTCGGCGAGTTAAGCATTTTGAGTAATTTGCCGATTGGTTTCAGAACGCCTTGCATTGAAATTTACTATTTTTTGCCAGCCATTCATTGTGGAACAAAAATGATTTTCCCGGCGAGTTAAGCATTTTGAGTAATTTGCCGATTGGTTTCAGAACGGCTTGCATTGAATTTCACTATGCTTTGCCAGGCATTCATTCTGGAACAAAAGTGATTTTCTCGGCGAGTTAAGCATTTTGAGTAATTTGCCGATTGGTTTCAGAACGGCTTGCATTGAAATTAACTATTTTTTGCCAGACATTCATTGTGGAACAAAAGTGATTTTCTCGGCGAGATAAGCATTTTGAGTAATTTGCCGATTGGTTTCAGAACGTCTTGCATTGAAATTTACTAATTTTTTGCCAGACATTCATTGTGGAACAAAAGTGATTTTCTCGGCGAGTTAAGCATTTTGAGTAGTTTACCGATTGGTTTCAGAACGGCTTGCATTGGAATTTACTATTTCTTGCCAGACATTCGTTGTGGGAAAAAACTGATTTTCCCGGCGAGTTCAGCATTTTGAGTAATTTGCCGATTGGTTTCAGAACGGCTTGCATTGAATTTCACTATTTTTTGCGAACCATTCATTGTGGAACAAAAGTGGTTTTCTCGGCGAGTCAAGCATTTTGAGTAATTTGCCGATTGGTTTCAGAATGTCTTGCATTGAAATTAACTATTTTTTGCCAACCATTCATTGTGGGAAAAAAGTGATTTTCTCGGCGAGTTAAGCATTTTGAGTAATTTGCCGATTAGTTTCAGAACGGCTTGCATCACAATTAACTATTTTTTGCTAGGCATTCATTGTGGAACAAAAGTGAGTTTCTCGGCGAGTTAAGCATTTTGAGTAATTTGCCGATTGGTTTCAGAACGTCTTGCATTGAAATTTACTATTTTTTGCCAGACATTCATTGTGGAACAAAAGTGATTTTCTCGGCGAGTTAAGCATTTTGAGTAATTTGCCGATTGGTTTCAGAACGGCTTGCATTGAAATTCACTATTTTTTGCCAGACATTCATTGTGGAAAGAAAGTGATTTTCTCGGCGAGTTAAGCATTTGTGAGTAATTTGCCGATTGGTTTCAGAACGTCTTGCATAGAAATTAACTATTTTTTGCGAACCATTCATTCTGGAACAAAAGTGGTTTTCTCGGCGAGTTAAGCATTTTGAGTAATTTGCCGATTGGTTTCAGAACGGCTTGCATTGAATTTCACTATGCTTTGCCAGGCATTCATTCTGGAAAGAAAGTGATTTTCTCGGCGAGTTAAGCATTTTGAGTAATTTGCCGATTGATTTCAGAACGGCTTGCATTGAAATTAACTATTTTTTGCCAACCATTCATTGTGGGGAAAAAGTGATTTTCTCGGCGAGTTAAGCATTTTGAGTAATTTGCCGATTAGTTTCAGAACCGCTTGCATCACAATTAACTATTTTTTGCCAGGCATTCATTGTGGAACAAAAGTGATTTTCTCGGCGAGTTAAGCATTTTGAGTAATTTGCCGATTGGTTTCAGAACGGCTTGCATTGAAATTTACCATTTTTGCCAGGCATTCATTGTGGGGAAAAAGTGATTTTCTCTTCGAGTTAAGCATTTTGAGTAATTTGCCGATTGGTTTCAGAGCGGCTTGCATCACAATTAACTATTTTTTGCCAGGCATTCATTGTGGAACACAAGTGATTTTCTCGGCGAGTAAAGCATTTTGAGTAATTTGCCGATTGGTTTCAGAACGGCTTGCATCGAAATTAACTATTTTTTGCCAGCCATTTATTGTGGGGAAAAAGTGATTTTCTAGGCGAGTTAAGCATTTTGAGTAATTTGCCGATTGGTTTCAGAACGTCTTGCATTGAAATTAACTATTTTTTGCGAACCATTCATTGTGGAACAAAAGTGGTTTTCTCGGCGAGTTAAGCATTTTGAGTAATTTGCCGATTGGTTTCAGAACGTCTTGCATTGAAATTTACTATTTTTTGCCAGACATTCATTGTGGAACAAAAGTGATTTTCTCGGCGATTTAAGCATTTTGAGTAATTTGCCGATTGGTTTCAGAACGGCTTGCATTGAAATTCACTATTTTTGCCAGACATTCATTGTGGAAAGAAAGTGATTTTCTCGGCGAGTTAAGCATTTTGAGTAATTTGCCGATTGGTTTCAGAACGTCTTGCATTGAAATTAACTATTTTTTGCGAACCATTCATTGTGGAACAAAAGTGGTTTTCTCGGCGAGTTAAGCATTTTGAGTAATTTGCCGATTGGTTTCAGAATGTCTTGCATTGAAATTAACTATTTTTTGCCAACCATTCATTGTGGGAAAAAAGTGATGACCTCGGCGAGTTAAGCATTTTGAGTAATTTGCCGATTGGTTTCAGAACGTCTTGCATTGAAATTAACTATTTTTTGCGAACCATTCATTGTGGAACAAAAGTGGTTTTCTCGGCGAGTTAAGCATTTTGAGTAATTTGCCGATTGGTTTCAGAACGCCTTGCATTGAAATTTACTATTTTTTGCCAGCCATTCATTGTGGAACAAAAATGATTTTCCCGGCGAGTTAAGCATTTTGAGTAATTTGCCGATTGGTTTCAGAACGGCTTGCATTGAATTTCACTATGCTTTGCCAGGCATTCATTCTGGAACAAAAGTGATTTTCTCGGCGAGTTAAGCATTTTGAGTAATTTGCCGATTGGTTTCAGAACGGCTTGCATTGAAATTAACTATTTTTTGCCAGACATTCATTGTGGAACAAAAGTGATTTTCTCGGCGAGATAAGCATTTTGAGTAATTTGCCGATTGGTTTCAGAACGTCTTGCATTGAAATTTACTAATTTTTTGCCAGACATTCATTGTGGAACAAAAGTGATTTTCTCGGCGAGTTAAGCATTTTGAGTAGTTTACCGATTGGTTTCAGAACGGCTTGCATTGGAATTTACTATTTCTTGCCAGACATTCGTTGTGGGAAAAAACTGATTTTCCCGGCGAGTTCAGCATTTTGAGTAATTTGCCGATTGGTTTCAGAACGGCTTGCATTGAATTTCACTATTTTTTGCGAACCATTCATTGTGGAACAAAAGTGGTTTTCTCGGCGAGTCAAGCATTTTGAGTAATTTGCCGATTGGTTTCAGAATGTCTTGCATTGAAATTAACTATTTTTTGCCAACCATTCATTGTGGGAAAAAAGTGATTTTCTCGGCGAGTTAAGCATTTTGAGTAATTTGCCGATTAGTTTCAGAACGGCTTGCATCACAATTAACTATTTTTTGCTAGGCATTCATTGTGGAACAAAAGTGAGTTTCTCGGCGAGTTAAGCATTTTGAGTAATTTGCCGATTGGTTTCAGAACGTCTTGCATTGAAATTTACTATTTTTTGCCAGACATTCATTGTGGAACAAAAGTGATTTTCTCGGCGAGTTAAGCATTTTGAGTAATTTGCCGATTGGTTTCAGAACGGCTTGCATTGAAATTCACTATTTTTTGCCAGACATTCATTGTGGAAAGAAAGTGATTTTCTCGGCGAGTTAAGCATTTGTGAGTAATTTGCCGATTGGTTTCAGAACGTCTTGCATTGAAATTAACTATTTTTTGCGAACCATTCATTCTGGAACAAAAGTGGTTTTCTCGGCGAGTTAAGCATTTTGAGTAGTTTGCCGATTGGTTTCAGAACGTCTTGCATTGAAATTTACTATTTTTTGCCAGCCATTCATTGTGGAACAAAAATGATTTTCCCGGCGAGTTAAGCATTTTGAGTAATTTGCCGATTGGTTTCAGAACGGCTTGCATTGAATTTCACTATGCTTTGCCAGGCATTCATTCTGGAACGAAATTGATTTTCTCGGCGAGTTAAGCATTTTGAGTAATTTGCCGATTGATTTCAGAGCGGCTTGCATTGAAATTAACTATTTTTTGCCAGACATTCATTGTGGAACAAAAGTGATTTTCTCGGCGAGATAAGCATTTTGAGTAATTTGCCGATTGGTTTCAGAACGTCTTGCATTGAAATTTATTAATTTTTTGCCAGACATTCATTGTGGAACAAAAGTGATTTTCTCGGCGAGTTAAGCATTTTGAGTAATTTGCCGATTGGTTTCAGAACGTCTTGCATTGAAATTTACTATTTTTTGCCAGACATTCATTGTGGAACAAAAGTGATTTCTCGGCGAGTTAAGCATTTTGAGTAATTTACCGATTGCTTTCAGAACGGCTTGCATTTGGAATTTACTATTTTTTGCCAGACATTCGTTGTGGGAAAAAACTGATTTTCACGGCGAGTTAAGCATTTTGAGTAATTTGCCGATTGGTTTCGGAACGGCTTGCATCGAAATTAACTATTTTTTGCCAGACATTCATTGTGGGGAAAATGTGATTTTCTCGGCGAGTTAACCATTTTGAGTAATTTGCCGATTGGTTTCAGAATGTCTTGCATTGAAATTAACTATTTTTTGCCAACCATTCATTGTGGGAAAAAAGTGATTTTCTCGGCGAGTTAAGCATTTTGAGTAATTTGCCGATTAGTTTCAGAACGGCTTGCATCACAATTAACTATTTTTTGCTAGGCATTCATTGTGGAACAAAAGTGAGTTTCTCGGCGAGTTAAGCATTTTGAGTAATTTGCCGATTGGTTTCAGAACGTCTTGCATTGAAATTTACTATTTTTTGCCAGACATTCATTGTGGAACAAAAGTGATTTTCTCGGCGAGTTAAGCATTTTGAGTAATTTGCCGATTGGTTTCAGAACGGCTTGCATTGAAATTCACTATTTTTTGCCATTCATTGTGGAAAGAAAGTGATTTTCTCGGCGAGTTAAGCATTTTGAGTAATTTGCCGATTGGTTTCAGAACGTCTTGCATTGAAATTAACTATTTTTTGCGAACCATTCATTGTGGAACAAAAGTGGTTTTCTCGGCGAGTTAAGCATTTTGAGTAGTTTGCCGATTGGTTTCAGAACGTCTTGCATTGAAATTTACTATTTTTTGCCAGCCATTCATTGTGGAACAAAAATGATTTTCCCGGCGAGTTAAGCATTTTGAGTAATTTGCCGATTGGTTTCAGAACGGCTTGCATTGAATTTCACTATGCTTTGCCAGGCATTCATTCTGGAACGAAAGTGATTTTCTCGGCGAGTTAAGCATTTTGAGTAATTTGCCGATTGATTTCAGAACGGCTTGCATTGAAATTAACTATTTTTTGCCAGACATTCATTGTGGAACAAAAGTGATTTTCTCGGCGAGATAAGCATTTTGAGTAATTTGCCGATTGGTTTCAGAACGTCTTGCATTGAAATTTATTAATTTTTTGCCAGACATTCATTGTGGAACAAAAGTGATTTTCTCGGCGAGTTAAGCATTTTGAGTAATTTGCCGATTGGTTTCAGAACGTCTTGCATTGAAATTTACTATTTTTTGCCAGACATTCATTGTGGAACAAAAGTGATTTTCTCGGCGAGTTAAGCATTTTGAGTAATTTACCGATTGGTTTCAGAACGGCTTGCATTGGAATTTACTATTTTTTGCCAGACATTCGTTGTGGGAAAAAACTGATTTTCTCGGCGAGTTAAGCATTTTGAGTAATTTGCCGATTGGTTTCAGAACGGCTTGCATCGAAATTAACTATTTTTTGCCAGACATTCATTGTGGGGAAAATGTGATTTTCACGGCGAGTTAACCATTTTGAGTAATTTGCCGATTAGTTTCAGAACGTCTTGCATCACAATTAACAATTTTTTGCGAGGCATTCATTGTGGAACAAAAGTGATTTTCTCGGCGAGTTAAGCATTTTGAGTAATTTGCCGATTGGTTTGAGAACGTCTTACATTGAAATTTACTATTTTTTGCCAGGCATTCATTGTGGAACAAAAGTGATTTTCTCGGCGAGTTAAGCATTTTGAGTAATTTGCCGATTGGTTTCAGAACGGCTTGCATTGAAATTCACTATTTTTTGCCAGACATTCATTGTGGAAAGAAAGTGATTTTCTCGGCGAGTTAAGCATTTTGAGTAATTTGCCGATTGGTTTCAGAACGTCTTGCATTGAAATTAACTATTTTTTGCGAACCATTCATTGTGGAACAAAAGCGGTTTTCTCGGCGAGTTAAGCATTTTGAGTAATTTGCCGATTGGTTTCAGAACGGCTTGCATTGAAAATAACTATTTTTTGCGAGACATTCATTGTGGAACAAAAGTGATTTTCTCGGCGAGTTAAGCATTTTGAGTAATTTACCGATTGGTTTCAGAACGGCTTGCATTGGAATTTACTATTTTTTGCCAGACATTCGTTGTGGGGAAAAAACTGATTTTCTCGGCGAGTTAAGCATTTTGAGTAATTTGCCGATTGGTTTCAGAACGGCTTGCATCGAAATTAACTATTTTTTGCCAGATATTCATTGTGGGGAAAATGTGATTTTCTCGGCGACTTAAGCATTTTGAGTAATTTGCCGATTGGTTTCAGAACGTCTTGCATTGAAATTTACTATTTTTTGCCAGCCATTCATTGTGCAACAAAAATGATTTTCCCGGCGAGTTCAGCATTTTGAGTAATTTGCCGATTGGTTTCAGAACGGCTTGCATTGAATTTCACTATGTTTTGCCAGGCATTCATTCTGGAACAAAAGTGATTTTCCCGGCGTGTTAAGCATTTTGAGTAATTTGCCGATTGGTTTCAGAACGGCTTGCATTGAAATTAACTATTTTTTGCCAGACATTCATTGTGGAACAAAACTGATTTTCTCGGCGAGATAAGCATTTTGAGTAATTTGCCGATTGGTTTCAGAACGTCTTGCATTGAAATTTACTAATTTTTTGCCAGACATTCATTGTGGAACAAAAGTGATTTTCTCGGCGAGTTAGGCATTTTGAGTAATTTGCCGATTGGTTTCAGAACGTCTTGCAATTAAATTTACTATTTTTTGCCAGACATTCATTGTGGAACAAAAGTGATTTTCTCGGCGAGTTAAGCATTTTGAGTAATTTACCGATTGGTTTCAGAACGGCTTGCATTGGAATTTACTATTTTTTGCCAGACATTCGTTGTGGGAAAAAACTGATTTTCTCGGCGAGTTATGCATTTTGAGTAATTTGCCGATTGGTTTCAGAACGTCTTGCATTGAAGTTTACTATTTTTTGCCAACCATTCATTGTGGGAAAAAAGTAATTTTCTCGGCGAGTTAAGCATTTTGAGTAATTTGCCGATTGGTTTCAGAACGTCTTGCATTGAAATTTACTGTTTTTTGCCAGACATTCATTGTGGAACAAAAGTGATTTTCTCGGCGAGTTAAGCATTTTGAGTAATTTGCCGATTGGTTTCAGAACGGCTTGCATTGAAATTCACTATTTTTTGCCAGACATTCATTGTGGAAAGAAAGTGATTTTTTCGGCGAGTTAAGCATTTTGAGTAATTTGCCGATTGGTTTCAGAACGTCTTGCATTGAAATTAACTATTTTTTGCGAACCATTCATTGTGGAACAAAAGTGGTTTTCTCGGCGAGTTAAGCATTTTGAGTAATTTGCCGATTGGTTTCAGAATGTCTTGCATTGAAATTAACTATTTTTTGCCAACCATTCATTGTGGAACAAAAGTGATTTTCTCGGCGAGTTAAGCATTTTGAGTAATTTGCCGATTGGTTTCAGAACGGCTTGCATTGAAATTCACTATTTTTTGCCAGACATTCATTGTGGAACAAAAGTGGTTTTCTCGGCGAGTTAAGCATTTTGAGTAATTTGCCGATTGGTTTCAGAACGGCTTGCATCACAATTAACTATTTTTTTCTAGGCATTCATTGTGGAACAAAAGTGAGTTTCTCGGCGAGTGAAGCATTTTGAGTAATTTGCCGATTGGTTTCAGAACGTCTTGCATTGAAATTAACTATTTTTTGCGAACCATTCATTCTGGAACAAAAGTGGTTTTCTCGGCGAGTTAAGCATTTTGAGTAATTTGCCGATTGGTTTCAGAACGTCTTGCATTGAAATTTACTATTTTTTGCCAGCCATTCATTGTGGAACAAAAATGATTTTCCCGGCGAGTTAAGCATTTTGAGTAATTTGCCGATTGGTTTCAGAACGGCTTGCATTGAATTTCACTATGCTTTGCCAGGCATTCATTGTGGAACAAAAATGATTTTCCCGGCGAGTTAAGCATTTTGAGTAATTTGCCGATTGGTTTCAGAACGGCTTGCATTGAATTTCACTATGCTTTGCCAGGCATTCATTCTGGAACAAAAGTGATTTTCTCGGCGAGTTAAGCATTTTGAGTAATTTGCCGATTGGTTTCAGAACGGCTTGCATTGAAATTAACTATTTTTTGCCAGACATTCATTGTGGAACAAAAGTGATTTTCTCGGCGAGATAAGCATTTTGAGTAATTTGCCGATTGGTTTCAGAACGTCTTGCATTGAAATTTACTAATTTTTTGCCAGACATTCATTGTGGAACAAAAGTGATTTTCTCGGCGAGTTAAGCATTTTGAGTAATTTGCCGATTGGTTTCAGAACGTCTTGCATTGAAATTTACTATTTTTTGCCAGACATTCATTGTGGAACAAAAGTGATTTTCTCGGCGAGTTAAGCATTTTGAGTAATTTACCGATTGGTTTCAGAACGGCTTGCATTGGAATTTACTATTTTTTGCCAGACATTCGTAGTGGGAAAAAGTGATTTTCTCGGCGAGTTAAGCATTTTGAGTAATTTGCCGATTGGTTTCAGAACGGCTTGCATTGAAATTCACTATTTTTTGCCAGCCATTCATTGTGGAAAGAAAGTGATTTTCTCGGCGAGTTAAGCATTTTGAGTAATTTGCCGATTGGTTTCAGAACGTCTTGCATTGAAATTAACTATTTTTTGCGAACCATTCATTGTGGAACAAAAGTGGTTTTCTCGGCGAGTTAAGCATTTTGAGTAATTTGCCGATTGGTTTCAGAATGTCTTGCATTGAAATTAACTATTTTTTGCCAACCATTCATTGTGGAACAAAAGTGATTTTCTCGGCGAGTTAAGCATTTTGAGTAATTTGCCGATTGGTTTCAGAACGGCTTGCATTGAAATTCACTATGTTTTGCCAGGCATTCATTCTGGAACAAAAGTGATTTTCCCGGCGTGTTAAGCATTTTGAGTAATTTGCCGATTGGTTTCAGAACGGCTTGCATTGAAGTTTACTATTTTTTGCCAACCATTCATTGTGGGAAAAAAGTAATTTTCTCGGCGAGTTAAGCATTTTGAGTAATTTGCCGATTGGTTTCAGAACGTCTTGCATTGAAATTTACTGTTTTTTGCCAGACATTCATTGTGGAACAAAAGTGATTTTCTCGGCGAGTTAAGCATTTTGAGTAATTTGCCGATTGGTTTCAGAACGGCTTGCATTGAAATTCACTATTTTTTGCCAGACATTCATTGTGGAAAAAAAGTGATTTTCTCGGCGAGTTAAGCATTTTGAGTAATTTGCCGATTGGTTTCAGAACGTCTTGCATTGAAATTAACTATTTTTTGCGAACCATTCATTGTGGAACAAAAGTGGTTTTCTCGGCGAGTTAAGCATTTTGAGTAATTTGCCGATTGGTTTCAGAATGTCTTGCATTGAAATTAACTATTTTTTGCCAACCATTCATTGTGGAACAAAAGTGATTTTCTCGGCGAGTTAAGCATTTTGAGTAATTTGCCGATTGGTTTCAGAACGGCTTGCATTGAAATTCACTATTTTTTGCCAGACATTCATTGTGGAACAAAAGTGGTTTTCTCGGCGAGTTAAGCATTTTGAGTAATTTGCCGATTGGTTTCAGAACGGCTTGCATCACAATTAACTATTTTTTTCTAGGCATTCATTGTGGAACAAAAGTGAGTTTCTCGGCGAGTGAAGCATTTTGAGTAATTTGCCGATTGGTTTCAGAACGTCTTGCATTGAAATTAACTATTTTTTGCGAACCATTCATTGTGGAACAAAAGTGGTTTTCTCGGCGAGTTAAGCATTTTGAGTAATTTGCCGATTGGTTTCAGAACGTCTTGCATTGAAATTTACTATTTTTTGCCAGCCATTCATTGTGGAACAAAAATGATTTTCCCGGCGAGTTAAGCATTTTGAGTAATTTGCCGATTGGTTTCAGAACGGCTTGCATTGAATTTCACTATGCTTTGCCAGGCATTCATTCTGGAACAAAAGTGATTTTCTCGGCGAGTTAAGCATTTTGAGTAATTTGCCGATTGGTTTCAGAACGGCTTGCATTGAAATTAACTATTTTTTGCCAGACATTCATTGGGAACAAAAGTGATTTTCTCGGCGAGATAAGCATTTTGAGTAATTTGCCGATTGGTTTCAGAACGTCTTGCATTGAAATTTACTAATTTTTTGCCAGACATTCATTGTGGAACAAAAGTGATTTTCTCGGCGAGTTAAGCATTTTGAGTAATTTGCCGATTGGTTTCAGAACGTCTTGCATTGAAATTTACTATTTTTTGCCAGACATTCATTGTGGAACAAAAGTGATTTTCTCGGCGAGTTAAGCATTTTGAGTAATATACCGATTGGTTTCAGAACGGCTTGCATTGGAATTTACTATTTTTTGCCAGACATTCGTTGTGGGGAAAAAACTGATTTTCTCGGCGAGTTAAGCATTTTGAGTAATTTGCCGATTGGTTTCAGAACGGCTTGCATCGAAATTAACTATTTTTTGCCAGACATTCATTGTGGGGAAAATGTGATTTTCTCGGCGACTTAAGCATTTTGAGTAATTTGCCGATTGGTTTCAGAACGTCTTGCATTGAAATTTACTATTTTTTGCCAGCCATTCATTGTGCAACAAAAATGATTTTCCCGGCGAGTTCAGCATTTTGAGTAATTTGCCGATTGGTTTCAGAACGGCTTGCATTGAATTTCACTATGTTTTGCCAGGCATTCATTCTGGAACAAAAGTGATTTTCCCGGCGTGTTAAGCATTTTGAGTAATTTGCCGATTGGTTTCAGAACGGCTTGCATTGAAATTAACTATTTTTTGCCAGACATTCATTGTGGAACAAAACTGATTTTCTCGGCGAGATAAGCATTTTGAGTAATTTGCCGATTGGTTTCAGAACGTCTTGCATTGAAATTTACTAATTTTTTGCCAGACATTCATTGTGGAACAAAAGTGATTTTCTCGGCGAGTTAAGCATTTTGAGTAATTTGCCGATTGGTTTCAGAACGTCTTGCATTGAAATTTACTATTTTTTGCCAGACATTCATTGTGGAACAAAAGTGATTTTCTCGGCGAGTTAAGCATTTTGAGTAATTTACCGATTGGTTTCAGAACGGCTTGCATTGGAATTTACTATTTTTTGCCAGACATTCGTTGTGGGAAAAAACTGATTTTCTCGGCGAGTTATGCATTTTGAGTAATTTGCCGATTGGTTTCAGAACGTCTTGCATTGAAGCTTACTATTTTTTGCCAACCATTCATTGTGGAAAATAAGTAATTTTCTCGGCGAGTTAAGCATTTTGAGTAATTTGCCGATTGGTTTCAGAACGTCTTGCATTGAAATTTACTGTTTTTTGCCAGACATTCATTGTGGAACAAAAGTGATTTTCTCGGCGAGTTAAGCATTTTGAGTAATTTGCCGATTGGTTTCAGAACGGCTTGCATTGAAATTCACTATTTTTTGCCAGACATTCATTGTGGAAAGAAAGTGATTTTCTCGGCGAGTTAAGCATTTTGAGTAATTTGCCGATTGGTTTCAGAACGTCTTGCATTGAAATTAACTATTTTTTGCGAACCATTCATTGTGGAACAAAAGTGGTTTTCTCGGCGAGTTAAGCATTTTGAGTAATTTGCCGATTGGTTTCAGAACGTCTTGCATTGAAATTTACTATTTTTTGCCAGCCATTCATTGTGGAACAAAAATGATTTTCCCGGCGAGTTAAGCATTTTGAGTAATTTGCCGATTGGTTTCAGAACGGCTTGCATTGAATTTCACTATGCTTTGCCAGGCATTCATTCTGGAACAAAAGTGATTTTCTCGGCGAGTTAAGCATTTTGAGTAATTTGCCGATTGGTTTCAGAACGGCTTGCATTGAAATTAACTATTTTTTGCCAGACATTCATTGTGGAACAAAAGTGATTTTCTCGGCGAGATAAGCATTTTGAGTAATTTGCCGATTGGTTTCAGAACGTCTTGCATTGAAATTTACTAATTTTTTGCCAGACATTCATTGTGGAACAAAAGTGATTTTCTCGGCGAGTTAAGCATTTTGAGTAATTTGCCGATTGGTTTCAGAACGTCTTGCATTGAAATTTACTATTTTTTGCCAGACATTCATTGTGGAACAAAAGTGATTTTCTCGGCGAGTTAAGCATTTTGAGTAATTTACCGATTGGTTTCAGAACGGCTTGCATTGGAATTTACTATTTTTTGCCAGACATTCGTAGTGGGAAAAAGTGATTTTCTCGGCGAGTTAAGCATTTTGAGTAATTTGCCGATTGGTTTCAGAACGGCTTGCATTGAAATTCACTATTTTTTGCCAGACATTCATTGTGGAAAGAAAGTGATTTTCTCGGCGAGTTAAGCATTTTGAGTAATTTGCCGATTGGTTTCAGAACGTCTTGCATTGAAATTAACTATTTTTTGCGAACCATTCATTGTGGAACAAAAGTGGTTTTCTCGGCGAGTTAAGCATTTTGAGTAAATTGCCGATTGGTTTCAGAATGTCTTGCATTGAAATTAACTATTTTTTGCCAACCATTCATTGTGGAACAAAAGTGATTTTCTCGGCGAGTTAAGCATTTTGAGTAATTTGCCGATTGGTTTCAGAACGGCTTGCATTGAAATTCACTATGTTTTGCCAGGCATTCATTCTGGAACAAAAGTGATTTTCCCGGCGTGTTAAGCATTTTGAGTAATTTGCCGATTGGTTTCAGAACGGCTTGCATTGAAATTAACTATTTTTTGCCAGACATTCATTGTGGAACAAAAGTGATTTTCTCGGCGAGTTAAGCATTTTGAGTAATTTACCGATTGGTTTCAGAACGGCTTGCATTGGAATTTACTATTTTTTGCCAGACATTCGTAGTGGGAAAAAGTGATTTTCTCGGCGAGTTAAGCATTTTGAGTAATTTGCCGATTGGTTTCAGAACGGCTTGCATTGAAATTCACTATTTTTTGCCAGACATTCATTGTGGAAAGAAAGTGATTTTCTCGGCGAGTTAAGCATTTTGAGTAATTTGCCGATTGGTTTCAGAACGTCTTGCATTGAAATTAACTATTTTTTGCGAACCGTTCATTGTGGAACAAAAGTGGTTTTCTCGGCGAGTTAAGCATTTTGAGTAAATTGCCGATTGGTTTCAGAATGTCTTGCATTGAAATTAACTATTTTTTGCCAACCATTCATTGTGGAACAAAAGTGATTTTCTCGGCGAGTTAAGCATTTTGAGTAATTTGCCGATTGGTTTCAGAACGGCTTGCATTGAAATTCACTATGTTTTGCCAGGCATTCATTCTGGAACAAAAGTGATTTTCCCGGCGTGTTAAGCATTTTGAGTAATTTGCCGATTGGTTTCAGAACGGCTTGCATTGAAATTAACTATTTTTTGCCAGACATTCATTGTGGAACAAAAGTGATTTTCTCGGCGAGTTAAGCATTTTGAGTAATTTACCGATTGGTTTCAGAACGTCTTGCATTGAAATTTACTATTTTTTGCCAGACATTCGTTGTGGGAAAAAACTGATTTTCTCGGCGAGTTAAGCATTTTGAGTAATTTGCCGATTGGTTTCAGAACGTCTTGCATTGAAGTTTACTATTTTTTGCCAACCATTCATTGTGGGAAAAAAGTAATTTTCTCGGCGAGTTAAGCATTTTGAGTAATTTGCCGATTGGTTTCAGAACGTCTTGCATTGAAATTTACTGTTTTTTGCCAGACATTCATTGTGGAACAAAAGTGATTTTCTCGGCGAGTTAAGCATTTTGAGTAATTTGCCGATTGGTTTCAGAACGGCTTGCATTGAAATTCACTATTTTTTGCCAGACATTCATTGTGGAAAGAAAGTGATTTTCTCGGCGAGTTAAGCATTTTGAGTAATTTGCCGATTGGTTTCAGAACGTCTTGCATTGAAATTAACTATTTTTTGCGAACCATTCATTGTGGAACAAAAGTGGTTTTCTCGGCGAGTTAAGCATTTTGAGTAATTTGCCGATTGGTTTCAGAATGTCTTGCATTGAAATTAACTATTTTTTGCCAACCATTCATTGTGGAACAAAAGTGATTTTGTCGGCGAGTTAAGCATTTTGAGTAATTTGCCGATTGGTTTCAGAACGGCTTGCATTGAAATTCACTATTTTTTGCCAGACATTCATTGTGGAACAAAAGTGGTTTTCTCGGCGAGTTAAGCATTTTGAGTAATTTGCCGATTGGTTTCAGAACGGCTTGCATCACAATTAACTATTTTTTTCTAGGCATTCATTGTGGAACAAAAGTGAGTTTCTCGGCGAGTGAAGCATTTTGAGTAATTTGCCGATTGGTTTCAGAACGTCTTGCATTGAAATTAACTATTTTTTGCGAACCATTCATTGTGGAACAAAAGTGGTTTTCTCGGCGAGTTAAGCATTTTGAGTAATTTGCCGATTGGTTTCAGAACGTCTTGCATTGAAATTTACTATTTTTTGCCAGCCATTCATTGTGGAACAAAAATGATTTTCCCGGCGAGTTAAGCATTTTGAGTAATTTGCCGATTGGTTTCAGAACGTCTTGCATTGAAATTTACTAATTTTTTGCCAGACATTCATTGTGGAACAAAAGTGATTTTCTCGGCGAGTTAAGCATTTTGAGTAATTTGCCGATTGGTTTCAGAACGTCTTGCATTGAAATTTACTATTTTTTGCCAGACATTCATTGTGGAACAAAAGTGATTTTCTCGGCGAGTTAAGCATTTTGAGTAATTTACCGATTGGTTTCAGAACGGCCTGCATTGGAATTTACTATTTTTTGCCAGACATTCGTAGTGGGAAAAAGTGATTTTCTCGGCGAGTTAAGCATTTTGAGTAATTTGCCGATTGGTTTCAGAACGGCTTGCATTGAAATTCACTATTTTTTGCCAGACATTCATTGTGGAAAGAAAGTGATTTTCTCGGCGAGTTAAGCATTTTGAGTAATTTGCCGATTGGTTTCAGAACGTCTTGCATTGAAATTAACTATTTTTTGCGAACCATTCATTGTGGAACAAAAGTGGTTTTCTCGGCGAGTTAAGCATTTTGAGTAATTTGCCGATTGGTTTCAGAATGTCTTGCATTGAAATTAACTATTTTTTGCCAACCATTCATTGTGGAACAAAAGTGATTTTCTCGGCGAGTTAAGCATTTTGAGTAATTTGCCGATTGGTTTCAGAACGGCTTGCATTGAAATTCACTATTTTTTGCCAGACATTCATTGTGGAACAAAAGTGGTTTTCTCGGCGAGTTAAGCATTTTGAGTAATTTGCCGATTGGTTTCAGAACGTCTTGCATTGAAATTTACTATTTTTTGCCAGCCATTCATTGTGGAACAAAAATGATTTTCCCGGCGAGTTAAGCATTTTGAGTAATTTGCCGATTGGTTTCAGAACGGCTTGCATTGAATTTCACTATGCTTTGCCAGGCATTCATTCTGGAACAAAAGTGATTTTCTCGGCGAGTTAAGCATTTTGAGTAATTTGCCGATTGGTTTCAGAACGTCTTGCATTGAAATTTACTGTTTTTTGCCAGACATTCATTGTGGAACAAAAGTGATTTTCTCGGCGAGATAAGCATTTTGAGTAATTTGCCGATTGGTTTCAGAACGTCTTGCATTGAAATTTACTAATTTTTTGCCAGACATTCATTGTGGAACAAATGTGATTTTCTCGGCGAGTTAAGCATTTTGAGTAATTTGCCGATTGGTTTCAGAACGTCTTGCATTGAAATTTACTATTTTTTGCCAGACATTCATTGTGGAACAAAAGTGATTTTCTCGGCGAGTTAAGCATTTTGAGTAATTTACCGATTGGTTTCAGAACGGCTTGCATTGGAATTTACTATTTTTTGCCAGACATTCGTAGTGGGAAAAAGTGATTTTCTCGGCGAGTTAAGCATTTTGAGTAATTTGCCGATTGGTTTCAGAACGGCTTGCATTGAAATTCACTATTTTTTGCCAGACATTCATTGTGGAAAGAAAGTGATTTTCTCGGCGAGTTAAGCATTTTGAGTAATTTGCCGATTGGTTTCAGAACGTCTTGCATTGAAATTAACTATTTTTTGCGAACCATTCATTGTGGAACAAAAGTGGTTTTCTCGGCGAGTTAAGCATTTTGAGTAATTTGCCGATTGGTTTCAGAATGTCTTGCATTGAAATTAACTATTTTTTGCCAACCATTCATTGTGGAACAAAAGTGATTTTCTCGGCGAGTTAAGCATTTGTGAGTAATTTGCCGATTGGTTTCAGAACGGCTTGCATTGAAATTCACTATTTTTTGCCAGACATTCATTGTGGAACAAAAGTGGTTTTCTCGGCGAGTTAAGCATTTTGAGTAATTTGCCGATTGGTTTCAGAACGTCTTGCATTGAAATTTACTATTTTTTGCCAGCCATTCATTGTGGAACAAAAATGATTTTCCCGGCGAGTTAAGCATTTTGAGTAATTTGCCGATTGGTTTCAGAACGGCTTGCATTGAATTTCACTATGCTTTGCCAGGCATTCATTCTGGAACAAAAGTGATTTTCTCGGCGAGTTAAGCATTTTGAGTAATTTGCCGATTGGTTTCAGAACGTCTTGCATTGAAATTTACTGTTTTTTGCCAGACATTCATTGTGGAACAAAAGTGATTTTCTCGGCGAGATAAGCATTTTGAGTAATTTGCCGATTGGTTTCAGAACGTCTTGCATTGAAATTTACTAATTTTTTGCCAGACATTCATTGTGGAACAAATGTGATTTTCTCGGCGAGTTAAGCATTTTGAGTAATTTGCCGATTGGTTTCAGAACGTCTTGCATTGAAATTTACTATTTTTTGCCAGACATTCATTGTGGAACAAAAGTGATTTTCTCGGCGAGTTAAGCATTTTGAGTAATTTACCGATTGGTTTCAGAACGGCTTGCATTGGAATTTACTATTTTTTGCCAGACATTCGTAGTGGGAAAAAGTGATTTTCTCGGCGAGTTAAGCATTTTGAGTAATTTGCCGATTGGTTTCAGAACGGCTTGCATTGAAATTCACTATTTTTTGCCAGACATTCATTGTGGAAAGAAAGTGATTTTCTCGGCGAGTTAAGCATTTTGAGTAATTTGCCGATTGGTTTCAGAACGTCTTGCATTGAAATTAACTATTTTTTGCGAACCATTCATTGTGGAACAAAAGTGGTTTTCTCGGCGAGTTAAGCATTTTGAGTAATTTGCCGATTGGTTTCAGAATGTCTTGCATTGAAATTAACTATTTTTTGCCAACCATTCATTGTGGAACAAAAGTGATTTTCTCGGCGAGTTAAGCATTTGTGAGTAATTTGCCGATTGGTTTCAGAACGGCTTGCATTGAAATTCACTATTTTTTGCCAGACATTCATTGTGGAACAAAAGTGGTTTTCTCGGCGAGTTAAGCATTTTGAGTAATTTGCCGATTGGTTTCAGAACGTCTTGCATTGAAATTTACTATTTTTTGCCAGCCATTCATTGTGGAACAAAAATGATTTTCCCGGCGAGTTAAGCATTTTGAGTAATTTGCCGATTGGTTTCAGAACGGCTTGCATTGAATTTCACTATGCTTTGCCAGGCATTCATTCTGGAACAAAAGTGATTTTCTCGGCGAGTTAAGCATTTTGAGTAATTTGCCGATTGGTTTCAGAACGTCTTGCATTGAAATTTACTGTTTTTTGCCAGACATTCATTGTGGAACAAAAGTGATTTTCTCGGCGAGTTAAGCATTTTGAGTAATTTGCCGATTGGTTTCAGAACGGCTTGCATTGAAATTCACTATTTTTTGCCAGACATTCATTGTGGAAAGAAAGTGATTTTCTCGGCGAGTTAGGCATTTTGAGTAATTTGCCGATTGGTTTCAGAACGTCTTGCATTGAAATTAACTATTTTTTGCGAACCATTCATTGTGGAACAAAAGTGGTTTTCTCGGCGAGTTAAGCATTTTGAGTAATTTGCCGATTGGTTTCAGAATGTCTTGCATTGAAATTAACTATTTTTTGCCAACCATTCATTGTGGGAAAAAAGTGATTTTCTCGGCGAGTTAAGCATTTTGAGTAATTTGCCGATTAGTTTCAGAACGGCTTGCATCACAATTAACTATTTTTTGCTAGGCATTCATTGTGGAACAAAAGTGAGTTTCTCGGCGAGTGAAGCATTTTGAGTAATTTGCCGATTGGTTTCAGAACGTCTTGCATTGAAATTAACTATTTTTTGCGAACCATTCATTGTGGAACAAAAGTGGTTTTCTCGGCGAGTTAAGCATTTTGAGTAATTTGCCGATTGGTTTCAGAACGTCTTGCATTGAAATTTACTATTTTTTGCCAGCCATTCATTGTGGAACAAAAATGATTTTCCCGGCGAGTTAAGCATTTTGAGTAATTTGCCGATTGGTTTCAGAACGGCTTGCATTGATTTTCACTATGCTTTGCCAGGCATTCATTCTGGAACAAAAGTGATTTTCTCGGCGAGTTAAGCATTTTGAGTAATTTGCCGATTGGTTTCAGAACGGCTTGCATTGAAATTAACTATTTTTTGCCAGACATTCATTGTGGAACAAAAGTGATTTTCACGGCGAGATAAGCATTTTGAGTAATTTGCCGATTGGTTTCAGAACGTCTTGCATTGAAATTTACTAATTTTTTGCCAGACATTCATTGTGGAACAAATGTGATTTTCTCGGCGAGTTAAGCATTTTGAGTAATTTGCCGATTGGTTTCAGAACGTCTTGCATTGAAATTTACTATTTTTTGCCAGACATTCATTGTGGAACAAAAGTGATTTTCTCGGCGAGTTAAGCATTTTGAGTAATTTACCGATTGGTTTCAGAACGGCTTGCATTGGAATTTACTATTTTTTGCCAGACATTCGTTGTGGGAAAAAACTGATTTTCTCGGCGAGTTAAGCATTTTGAGTAATTTGCCGATTGGTTTCAGAACGTTTTGCATTGAAGTTTACTATTTTTTGCCAACCATTCATTGTGGGAAAAAAGTGATTTTCTCGGCGAGTTAAGCATTTTGAGTAATTTGCCGATTGGTTTCAGAACGGCTTGCATCACAGTTAACTATTTTTTGCCAGGCATTGATTGTGGAAAAAAATGATTTTTCTCGGCGAGTTAAGCATTTTGAGTAATTTGCCGATTAGTTTCAGAACGGCTTGCATTGAAATTTACTAATTTTTGCCAGACATTCATTGTGGAACAAAAGTGATTTTCTCGGCGAGTTAAGCATTTTGAGTAATTTACCGATTGGTTTCAGAACGGCTTGTATTGGAATTTACTATTTTTTGCCAGACATTCGTTGTGGGAAAAAACTGATTTTCTCGGCGAGTTAAGCATTTTGAGTAATTTGCCGATTGGTTTCAGAACGTCTTGCATTGAAATTAACTATTTTTTCCGAACCATTCATTGTGGAACAAAAGTGGTTTTCTCGGCGAGTTAAGCATTTTGAGTAATTTGCCGATTGGTTTCAGAATGTCTTGCATTGAAATTAACTATTTTTTGCCAACCATTCATTGTGGAACAAAAGTGATTTTCTCGGCGAGTTAAGCATTTTGAGTAATTTGCCGATTGGTTTCAGAACGGCTTGCATTGAAATTCACTATTTTTTGCCAGACATTCATTGTGGAACAAAAGTGGTTTTCTCGGCGAGTTAAGCATTTTGAGTAATTTGCCGATTGGTTTCAGAACGTCTTGCATTGAAATTTACTATTTTTTGCCAGCCATTCATTGTGGAACAAAAATGATTTTCCCGGCGAGTTAAGCATTTTGAGTAATTTGCCGATTGGTTTCAGAACGGCTTGCATTGAATTTCACTATGCTTTGCCAGGCATTCATTCTGGAACAAAAGTGATTTTCTCGGCGAGTTAAGCATTTTGAGTAATTTGCCGATTGGTTTCAGAACGTCTTGCATTGAAATTTACTGTTTTTTGCCAGACATTCATTGTGGAACAAAAGTGATTTTCTCGGCGAGATAAGCATTTTGAGTAATT
Organism: Scyliorhinus torazame; assembly: GCF_047496885.1. Taxonomy (NCBI): domain Eukaryota; kingdom Metazoa; phylum Chordata; class Chondrichthyes; order Carcharhiniformes; family Scyliorhinidae; genus Scyliorhinus; species Scyliorhinus torazame. The sequence continues at coordinate 241,343 of NW_027307997.1, read as the reverse complement.
TGCCGATTGGTTTCAGAACGTCTTGCATTGAAATTTACTAATTTTTTGCCAGACATTCATTGTGGAACAAATGTGATTTTCTCGGCGAGTTAAGCATTTTGAGTAATTTGCCGATTGGTTTCAGAACGTCTTGCATTGAAATTTACTATTTTTTGCCAGACATTCGTAGTGGGAAAAAGTGATTTTCTCGGCGAGTTAAGCATTTTGAGTAATTTGCCGATTGGTTTCAGAACGGCTTGCATTGAAATTCACTATTTTTTGCCAGACATTCATTGTGGAAAGAAAGTGATTTTCTCGGCGAGTGAAGCATTTTGAGTAATTTGCCGATTGGTTTCAGAACGTCTTGCATTGAAATTAACTATTTTTTGCGAACCATTCATTGTGGAACAAAAGTGGTTTTCTCGGCGAGTTAAGCATTTTGAGTAATTTGCCGATTGGTTTCAGAATGTCTTGCATTGAAATTAACTATTTTTTGCCAACCATTCATTGTGGAACAAAAGTGATTTTCTCGGCGAGTTAAGCATTTGTGAGTAATTTGCCGATTGGTTTCAGAACGGCTTGCATTGAAATTCACTATTTTTTGCCAGACATTCATTGTGGAACAAAAGTGGTTTTCTCGGCGAGTTAAGCATTTTGAGTAATTTGCCGATTGGTTTCAGAACGTCTTGCATTGAAATTTACTATTTTTTGCCAGCCATTCATTGTGGAACAAAAATGATTTTCCCGGCGAGTTAAGCATTTTGAGTAATTTGCCGATTGGTTTCAGAACGGCTTGCATTGAATTTCACTATGCTTTGCCAGGCATTCATTCTGGAACAAAAGTGATTTTCTCGGCGAGTTAAGCATTTTGAGTAATTTGCCGATTGGTTTCAGAACGTCTTGCATTGAAATTTACTGTTTTTTGCCAGACATTCATTGTGGAACAAAAGTGATTTTCTCGGCGAGATAAGCATTTTGAGTAATTTGCCGATTGGTTTCAGAACGTCTTGCATTGAAATTTACTAATTTTTTGCCAGACATTCATTGTGGAACAAATGTGATTTTCTCGGCGAGTTAAGCATTTTGAGTAATTTGCCGATTGGTTTCAGAACGTCTTGCATTGAAATTTACTATTTTTTGCCAGACATTCATTGTGGAACAAAAGTGATTTTCTCGGCGAGTTAAGCATTTTGAGTAATTTACCGATTGGTTTCAGAACGGCTTGCATTGGAATTTACTATTTTTTGCCAGACATTCGTAGTGGGAAAAAGTGATTTTCTCGGCGAGTTAAGCATTTTGAGTAATTTGCCGATTGGTTTCAGAACGGCTTGCATTGAAATTCACTATTTTTTGCCAGACATTCATTGTGGAAAGAAAGTGATTTTCTCGGCGAGTTAAGCATTTTGAGTAATTTGCCGATTGGTTTCAGAACGTCTTGCATTGAAATTAACTATTTTTTGCGAACCATTCATTGTGGAACAAAAGTGGTTTTCTCGGCGAGTTAAGCATTTTGAGTAATTTGCCGATTGGTTTCAGAATGTCTTGCATTGAAATTAACTATTTTTTGCCAACCATTCATTGTGGAACAAAAGTGATTTTCTCGGCGAGTTAAGCATTTGTGAGTAATTTGCCGATTGGTTTCAGAACGGCTTGCATTGAAATTCACTATTTTTTGCCAGACATTCATTGTGGAACAAAAGTGGTTTTCTCGGCGAGTTAAGCATTTTGAGTAATTTGCCGATTGGTTTCAGAACGTCTTGCATTGAAATTTACTATTTTTTGCCAGCCATTCATTGTGGAACAAAAATGATTTTCCCGGCGAGTTAAGCATTTTGAGTAATTTGCCGATTGGTTTCAGAACGGCTTGCATTGAATTTCACTATGCTTTGCCAGGCATTCATTCTGGAACAAAAGTGATTTTCTCGGCGAGTTAAGCATTTTGAGTAATTTGCCGATTGGTTTCAGAACGTCTTGCATTGAAATTTACTGTTTTTTGCCAGACATTCATTGTGGAACAAAAGTGATTTTCTCGGCGAGTTAAGCATTTTGAGTAATTTGCCGATTGGTTTCAGAACGGCTTGCATTGAAATTCACTATTTTTTGCCAGACATTCATTGTGGAAAGAAAGTGATTTTCTCGGCGAGTTAGGCATTTTGAGTAATTTGCCGATTGGTTTCAGAACGTCTTGCATTGAAATTAACTATTTTTTGCGAACCATTCATTGTGGAACAAAAGTGGTTTTCTCGGCGAGTTAAGCATTTTGAGTAATTTGCCGATTGGTTTCAGAATGTCTTGCATTGAAATTAACTATTTTTTGCCAACCATTCATTGTGGGAAAAAAGTGATTTTCTCGGCGAGTTAAGCATTTTGAGTAATTTGCCGATTAGTTTCAGAATGTCTTGCATTGAAATTAACTATTTTTTGCGAACCATTCATTGTGGAACAAAAGTGATTTTCTCGGCGAGTTAAGCATTTTGAGTAATTTGCCGATTGGTTTCAGAACGGCTTGCATTGAAATTCACTATTTTTTGCCAGACATTCATTGTGGAAAGAAAGTGATTTTCTCGGCGAGTTAAGCATTTTGAGTAATTTGCCGATTGGTTTCAGAACGTCTTGCATTGAAATTAACTATTTTTTGCGAACCATTCATTGTGGAACAAAAGTGGTTTTCTCGGCGAGTTAAGCATTTTGAGTAATTTGCCGATTGGTTTCAGAATGTCTTGCATTGAAATTAACTATTTTTTGCCAACCATTCATTGTGGAACAAAAGTGATTTTCTCGGCGAGTTAAGCATTTGTGAGTAATTTGCCGATTGGTTTCAGAACGGCTTGCATTGAAATTCACTATTTTTTGCCAGACATTCATTGTGGAACAAAAGTGGTTTTCTCGGCGAGTTAAGCATTTTGAGTAATTTGCCGATTGGTTTCAGAACGTCTTGCATTGAAATTTACTATTTTTTGCCAGCCATTCATTGTGGAACAAAAATGATTTTCCCGGCGAGTTAAGCATTTTGAGTAATTTGCCGATTGGTTTCAGAACGGCTTGCATTGAATTTCACTATGCTTTGCCAGGCATTCATTCTGGAACAAAAGTGATTTTCTCGGCGAGTTAAGCATTTTGAGTAATTTGCCGATTGGTTTCAGAACGTCTTGCATTGAAATTTACTGTTTTTTGCCAGCCATTCATTGTGGAACAAAAGTGATTTTCTCGGCGAGTTAAGCATTTTGAGTAATTTGCCGATTGGTTTCAGAACGGCTTGCATTGAAATTCACTATTTTTTGCCAGACATTCATTGTGGAAAGAAAGTGATTTTCTCGGCGAGTTAGGCATTTTGAGTAATTTGCCGATTGGTTTCAGAACGTCTTGCATTGAAATTAACTATTTTTTGCGAACCATTCATTGTGGAACAAAAGTGGTTTTCTCGGCGAGTTAAGCATTTTGAGTAATTTGCCGATTGGTTTCAGAATGTCTTGCATTGAAATTAACTATTTTTTGCCAACCATTCATTGTGGGAAAAAAGTGATTTTCTCGGCGAGTTAAGCATTTTGAGTAATTTGCCGATTAGTTTCAGAACGGCTTGCATCACAATTAACTATTTTTTGCTAGGCATTCATTGTGGAACAAAAGTGAGTTTCTCGGCGAGTGAAGCATTTTGAGTAATTTGCCGATTGGTTTCAGAACGTCTTGCATTGAAATTAACTATTTTTTGCGAACCATTCATTGTGGAACAAAAGTGGTTTTCTCGGCGAGTTAAGCATTTTGAGTAATTTGCCGATTGGTTTCAGAACGTCTTGCATTGAAATTTACTATTTTTTGCCAGCCATTCATTGTGGAACAAAAATGATTTTCCCGGCGAGTTAAGCATTTTGAGTAATTTGCCGATTGGTTTCAGAACGGCTTGCATTGATTTTCACTATGCTTTGCCAGGCATTCATTCTGGAACAAAAGTGATTTTCTCGGCGAGTTAAGCATTTTGAGTAATTTGCCGATTGGTTTCAGAACGGCTTGCATTGAAGTTAACTATTTTTTGCCAGACATTCATTGTGGAACAAAAGTGATTTTCACGGCGAGATAAGCATTTTGAGTAATTTGCCGATTGGTTTCAGAACGTCTTGCATTGAAATTTACTAATTTTTTGCCAGACATTCATTGTGGAACAAATGTGATTTTCTCGGCGAGTTAAGCATTTTGAGTAATTTGCCGATTGGTTTCAGAACGTCTTGCATTGAAATTTACTATTTTTTGCCAGACATTCATTGTGGAACAAAAGTGATTTTCTCGGCGAGTTAAGCATTTTGAGTAATTTACCGATTGGTTTCAGAACGGCTTGCATTGGAATTTACTATTTTTTGCCAGACATTCGTTGTGGGAAAAAACTGATTTTCTCGGCGAGTTAAGCATTTTGAGTAATTTGCCGATTGGTTTCAGAACGTTTTGCATTGAAGTTTACTATTTTTTGCCAACCATTCATTGTGGGAAAAAAGTGATTTTCTCGGCGAGTTAAGCATTTTGAGTAATTTGCCGATTGGTTTCAGAACGGCTTGCATCACAGTTAACTATTTTTTGCCAGGCATTGATTGTGGAAAAAAATGATTTTTCTCGGCGAGTTAAGCATTTTGAGTAATTTGCCGATTAGTTTCAGAACGGCTTGCATCACAATTAACTATTTTTTGCTAGGCATTCATTGTGGAACAAAAGTGAGTTTCTCGGCGAGTGAAGCATTTTGAGTAATTTGCCGATTGGTTTCAGAACGTCTTGCATTGAAATTAACTATTTTTTGCGAACCATTCATTGTGGAACAAAAGTGGTTTTCTCGGCGAGTTAAGCATTTTGAGTAATTTGCCGATTGGTTTCAGAACGTCTTGCATTGAAATTTACTATTTTTTGCCAGCCATTCATTGTGGAACAAAAATGATTTTCCCGGCGAGTTAAGCATTTTGAGTAATTTGCCGATTGGTTTCAGAACGTCTTGCATTGATTTTCACTATGCTTTGCCAGGCTTTCATTCTGGAACAAAAGTGATTTTCTCGGCGAGTTAAGCATTTTGAGTAATTTGCCGATTGGTTTCAGAACGGCTTGCATTGAAATTAACTATTTTTTTGCCAGACATTCATTGTGGAACAAAAGTGATTTTCTCGGCGAGATAAGCATTTTGAGTAATTTGCCGATTGGTTTCAGAACGTCTTGCATTGAAATTTACTAATTTTTTGCCAGACATTCATTGTGGAACAAATGTGATTTTCTCGGCGAGTTAAGCATTTTGAGTAATTTGCCGATTGGTTTCAGAACGTCTTGCATTGAAATTTACTATTTTTTGCCAGACATTCATTGTGGAACAAAAGTGATTTTCTCGGCGAGTTAAGCATTTTGAGTAATTTACCGATTGGTTTCAGAACGGCTTGCATTGGAATTTACTATTTTTTGCCAGACATTCGTTGTGGGAAAAAACTAATTTTCTCGGCGAGTTAAGCATTTTGAGTAATTTGCCGATTGGTTTCAGAACGTTTTGCATTGAAGTTTACTATTTTTTGCCAACCATTCATTGTGGGAAAAAAGTGATTTTCTCGGCGAGTTAAGCATTTTGAGTAATTTGCCGATTGGTTTCAGAACGGCTTGCATCACAGTTAACTATTTTTTGCCAGGCATTGATTGTGGAAAAAAATGATTTTTCTCGGCGAGTTAAGCATTTTGAGTTAATTTGCCGATTGGTTTCAGAACGGCTTGCATTGAAATTTACTAATTTTTGCCAGACATTCATTGTGGAACAAAAGTGATTTTCTCGGCGAGTTAAGCATTTTGAGTAATTTACCGATTGGTTTCAGAACGGCTTGTATTGGAATTTCCTATTTTTTGCCAGACATTCGTTGTGGGAAAAAACTGATTTTCTCGGCGAGTTAAGCATTTTGAGTAATTTGCCGATTGGTTTCAGAACGGCTTGCATCGAAATTAACTATTTTTTGCCAGACATTCATTGTGGGGAAAATGTGATTTTCTCGGCGAGTTAAGCATTTTGAGTAATTTGCCGATTGGTTTCAGAACGTCTTGCATTGAAATTTACTATTTTTTGCCAGCCATTCATTGTGGAACAAAAATGATTTTCCCGGCGAGTTCAGCATTTTGAGTAATTTGCCGATTGGTTTCAGAACGGCTTGCATTGAATTTCACTATGTTTTGCCAGGCATTCATTCTGGAACAAAAGTGATTTTCCCGGCGTGTTAAGCATTTTGAGTAATTTGCCGATTGGTTTCAGAACGGCTTGCATTGAAATTAACTATTTTTTGCCAGACATTCATTGTGGAACAAAACTGATTTTCTCGGCGAGATAAGCATTTTGAGTAATTTGCCGATTGGTTTCAGAACGTCTTGCATTGAAATTTACTAATTTTTTGCCAGACATTCATTGTGGAACAAAAGTGATTTTCTCGGCGAGTTAAGCATTTTGCGTAATTTGCCGATTGGTTTCAGAACGTCTTGCATTGAAATTTACTATTTTTTGCCAGACATTCATTGTGGAACAAAAGTGATTTTCTCGGCGAGTTAAGCATTTTGAGTAATTTACCGATTGGTTTCAGAACGGCTTGCATTGGAATTTACTATTTTTTGCCAGACATTCGTTGTGGAAAAAAAGTGATTTTCTCGGCGAGTTAAGCATTTTGAGTAATTTGCCGATTGGTTTCAGAACGGCTTGCATTGAAATTCACTATTTTTTGCCAGACATTCATTGTGGAAAGAAAGTGATTTTCTCGGCGAGTTAAGCATTTTGAGTAATTTGCCGATTAGTTTCAGAACGGCTTGCATCACAATTAACTATTTTTTGCTAGGCATTCATTGTGGAACAAAAGTGAGTTTCTCGGCGAGTGAAGCATTTTGAGTAATTTGCCGATTGGTTTCAGAACGTCTTGCATTGAAATTAACTATTTTTTGCGAACCATTCATTGTGGAACAAAAGTGGTTTTCTCGGCGAGTTAAGCATTTTGAGTAATTTGCCGATTGGTTTCAGAACGTCTTGCATTGAAATTTACTATTTTTTGCCAGCCATTCATTGTGGAACAAAAATGATTTTCCCGGCGAGTTAAGCATTTTGAGTAATTTGCCGATTGGTTTCAGAACGTCTTGCATTGATTTTCACTATGCTTTGCCAGGCTTTCATTCTGGAACAAAAGTGATTTTCTCGGCGAGTTAAGCATTTTGAGTAATTTGCCGATTGGTTTCAGAACGGCTTGCATTGAAATTAACTATTTTTTTGCCAGACATTCATTGTGGAACAAAAGTGATTTTCTCGGCGAGATAAGCATTTTGAGTAATTTGCCGATTGGTTTCAGAACGTCTTGCATTGAAATTTACTAATTTTTTGCCAGACATTCATTGTGGAACAAATGTGATTTTCTCGGCGAGTTAAGCATTTTGAGTAATTTGCCGATTGGTTTCAGAACGTCTTGCATTGAAATTTACTATTTTTTGCCAGACATTCATTGTGGAACAAAAGTGATTTTCTCGGCGAGTTAAGCATTTTGAGTAATTTACCGATTGGTTTCAGAACGGCTTGCATTGGAATTTACTATTTTTTGCCAGACATTCGTTGTGGGAAAAAACTGATTTTCTCGGCGAGTTAAGCATTTTGAGTAATTTGCCGATTGGTTTCAGAACGTTTTGCATTGAAGTTTACTATTTTTTGCCAACCATTCATTGTGGGAAAAAAGTGATTTTCTCGGCGAGTTAAGCATTTTGAGTAATTTGCCGATTGGTTTCAGAACGGCTTGCATCACAGTTAACTATTTTTTGCCAGGCATTGATTGTGGAAAAAAATGATTTTTCTCGGCGAGTTAAGCATTTTGAGTTAATTTGCCGATTGGTTTCAGAACGGCTTGCATTGAAATTTACTAATTTTTGCCAGACATTCATTGTGGAACAAAAGTGATTTTCTCGGCGAGTTAAGCATTTTGAGTAATTTACCGATTGGTTTCAGAACGGCTTGTATTGGAATTTACTATTTTTTGCCAGACATTCGTTGTGGGAAAAAACTGATTTTCTCGGCGAGTTAAGCATTTTGAGTAATTTGCCGATTGGTTTCAGAACGGCTTGCATCGAAATTAACTATTTTTTGCCAGACATTCATTGTGGGGAAAATGTGATTTTCTCGGCGAGTTAAGCATTTTGAGTAATTTGCCGATTGGTTTCAGAACGTCTTGCATTGAAATTTACTATTTTTTGCCAGCCATTCATTGTGGAACAAAAATGATTTTCCCGGCGAGTTCAGCATTTTGAGTAATTTGCCGATTGGTTTCAGAACGGCTTGCATTGAATTTCACTATGTTTTGCCAGGCATTCATTCTGGAACAAAAGTGATTTTCCCGGCGTGTTAAGCATTTTGAGTAATTTGCCGATTGGTTTCAGAACGGCTTGCATTGAAATTAACTATTTTTTGCCAGACATTCATTGTGGAACAAAACTGATTTTCTCGGCGAGATAAGCATTTTGAGTAATTTGCCGATTGGTTTCAGAACGTCTTGCATTGAAATTTACTAATTTTTTGCCAGACATTCATTGTGGAACAAAAGTGATTTTCTCGGCGAGTTAAGCATTTTGAGTAATTTGCCGATTGGTTTCAGAACGTCTTGCATTGAAATTTACTATTTTTTGCCAGACATTCATTGTGGAACAAAAGTGATTTTCTCGGCGTGTTAAGCATTTTGAGTAATTTACCGATTGGTTTCAGAACGGCTTGCATTGGAATTTACTATTTTTTGCCAGACATTCGTTGTGGAAAAAAAGTGATTTTCTCGGCGAGTTAAGCATTTTGAGTAATTTGCCGATTGGTTTCAGAACGGCTTGCATTGAAATTCACTATTTTTTGCCAGACATTCATTGTGGAAAGAAAGTGATTTTCTCGGCGAGTTAAGCATTTTGAGTAATTTGCCGATTGGTTTCAGAACGTCTTGCATTGAAATTAACTATTTTTTGCGAACCATTCATTGTGGAACAAAAGTGGTTTTCTCGGCGAGTTAAGCATTTTGAGTAATTTGCCGATTGGTTTCAGAATGTCTTGCATTGAAATTAACTATTTTTTGCCAACCATTCATTGTGGAACAAAAGTGACTTTCTCGGCGAGTTAAGCATTTTGAGTAATTTGCCGATTGGTTTCAGAACGGCTTGCATTGAAATTCACTATTTTTTGCCAGACATTCATTGTGGAAAGAAAGTGATTTTCTCGGCGAGTTAAGCATTTTGAGTAATTTGCCGATTGGTTTCAGAACGTCTTGCATTGAAATTAACTATTTTTTGCGAACCATTCATTGTGGAACAAAAGTGGTTTTCTCGGCGAGTTAAGCATTTTGAGTAATTTGCCGATTGGTTTCAGAACGGCTTGCATTGAAATTTACTAATTTTTTGCCAGACATTCATTGTGGAACAAATGTGATTTTCTCGGCGAGTTAAGCATTTTGAGTAATTTGCCGATTGGTTTCAGAACGTCTTGCATTGAAATTTACTATTTTTTGCCAGACATTCATTGTGGAACAAAAGTGATTTTCTCGGCGAGTTAAGCATTTTGAGTAATTTACCGATTTGTTTCAGAACGGCTTGCATTGGAATTTACTATTTTTTGCCAGACATTCGTTGTGGGAAAAAACTGATTTTCTCGGCGAGTTAAGCATTTTGAGTAATTTGCCGATTGGTTTCAGAACGTTTTGCATTGAAGTTTACTATTTTTTGCCAACCATTCATTGTGGGAAAAAAGTGATTTTCTCGGCGAGATAAGCATTTTGAGTAATTTGCCGATTGGTTTCAGAACGGCTTGCATCACAGTTAACTATTTTTTGCCAGGCATTGATTGTGGAAAAAAATGATTTTTCTCGGCGAGTTAAGCATTTTGAGTAATTTGCCGATTGGTTTCAGAACGGCTTGCATTGAAATTTACTAATTTTTGCCAGACATTCATTGTGGAACAAAAGTGATTTTCTCGGCGAGTTAAGCATTTTGAGTAATTTACCGATTGGTTCAGAACGGCTTGCATTGGAATTTACTATTTTTTGCCAGACATTCGTTGTGGGAAAAAACTGATTTTCTCGGCGAGTTAAGCATTTTGAGTAATTTGCCGATTGGTTTCAGAACGGCTTGCATCGAAATTAACTATTTTTTGCCAGACATTCATTGTGGGGAAAATGTGATTTTCTCGGCGAGTTAAGCATTTTGAGTAATTTGCCGATTGGTTTCAGAACGTCTTGCATTGAAATTTACTATTTTTTGCCAGCCATTCATTGTGGAACAAAAATGATTTTCCCGGCGAGTTCAGCATTTTGAGTAATTTGCCGATTGGTTTCAGAACGGCTTGCATTGAATTTCACTATGTTTTGCCAGGCATTCATTCTGGAACAAAAGTGATTTTCCCGGCGTGTTAAGCATTTTGAGTAATTTGCCGATTGGTTTCAGAACGGCTTGCATTGAAATTAACTATTTTTTGCCAGACATTCATTGTGGAACAAAAGTGATTTTCTCGGCGAGATAAGCATTTTGAGTAATTTGCCGATTGGTTTCAGAACGGCTTGCATTGAAATTAACTATTTTTTGCCAGACATTCATTGTGGAACAAAAGTGATTTTCTCGGCGAGATAAGCATTTTGAGTAATTTGCCGATTGGTTTCAGAACGTCTTGCATTGAAATTTACTAATTTTTTGCCAGACATTCATTGTGGAACAAAAGTGATTTTCTCGGCGAGTTAAGCATTTTGAGTAATTTGCCGATTGGTTTCAGAACGTCTTGCATTGAAATTTACTATTTTTTGCCAGACATTCATTGTGGAACAAAAGTGATTTTCTCGGCGAGTTAAGCATTTTGAGTAATTTACCGATTGGTTTCAGAACGGCTTGCATTGGAATTTACTATTTTTTGCCAGACATTCGTTGTGGGAAAAAAGTGATTTTCTCGGCGAGTTAAGCATTTTGAGTAATTTGCCGATTGGTTTCAGAACGGCTTGCATTGAAATTCACTATTTTTTGCCAGACATTCATTGTGGAAAGAAAGTGATTTTCTCGGCGAGTTAAGCATTTTGAGTAATTTGCCGATTGGTTTCAGAACGTCTTGCATTGAAATTAACTATTTTTTGCGAACCATTCATTGTGGAACAAAAGTGGTTTTCTCGGCGAGTTAAGCATTTTGAGTAATTTGCCGATTGGTTTCAGAATGTCTTGCATTGAAATTAACTATTTTTTGCCAACCATTCATTGTGGAACAAAAGTGATTTTCTCGGCGAGTTAAGCATTTTGAGTAATTTGCCGATTGGTTTCAGAACGGCTTGCATTGAAATTCACTATTTTTTGCCAGACATTCATTGTGGAAAGAAAGTGATTTTCTCGGCGAGTTAAGCATTTTGAGTAATTTGCCGATTGGTTTCAGAACGGCTTGCATTGAAATTAACTATTTTTTGCCAGACATTCATTGTGGAACAAAAGTGATTTTCTCGGCGAGATAAGCATTTTGAGTAATTTGCCGATTGGTTTCAGAACGTCTTGCATTGAAATTTACTAATTTTTTGCCAGACATTCATTGTGGAACAAAAGTGATTTTCTCGGCGAGTTAAGCATTTTGAGTAATTTGCCGATTGGTTTCAGAACGTCTTGCATTGAAATTTACTATTTTTTGCCAGACATTCATTGTGGAACAAAAGTGATTTTCTCGGCGAGTTAAGCATTTTGAGTAATTTACCGATTGGTTTCAGAACGGCTTGCATTGGAATTTACTATTTTTTGCCAGACATTCGTTGTGGGAAAAAAGTGATTTTCTCGGCGAGTTAAGCATTTTGAGTAATTTGCCGATTGGTTTCAGAACGGCTTGCATTGAAATTCACTATTTTTTGCCAGACATTCATTGTGGAAAGAAAGTGATTTTCTCGGCGAGTTAAGCATTTTGAGTAATTTGCCGATTGGTTTCAGAACGTCTTGCATTGAAATTAACTATTTTTTGCGAACCATTCATTGTGGAACAAAAGTGGTTTTCTCGGCGAGTTAAGCATTTTGAGTAATTTGCCGATTGGTTTCAGAATGTCTTGCATTGAAATTAACTATTTTTTGCCAACCATTCATTGTGGAACAAAAGTGATTTTCTTGGCGAGTTAAGCATTTTGAGTAATTTGCCGATTGGTTTCAGAACGGCTTGCATTGAAATTCACTATTTTTTGCCAGACATTCATTGTGGAAAGAAAGTGATTTTCTCGGCGAGTTAAGCATTTTGAGTAATTTGCCGATTGGTTTCAGAACGTCTTGCATTGAAATTAACTATTTTTTGCGAACCATTCATTGTGGAACAAAAGTGGTTTTCTCGGCGAGTTAAGCATTTTGAGTAATTTGCCGATTGGTTTCAGAATGTCTTGCATTGAAATTAACTATTTTTTGCCAACCATTCATTGTGGAACAAAAGTGATTTTCTCGGCGAGTTAAGCATTTTGAGTAATTTGCCGATTGGTTTCAGAATGTCTTGCATTGAAATTAACTATTTTTTGCGAACCATTCATTGTGGAACAAAAGTGGTTTGCTCGGCGAGTTAAGCATTTTGAGTAATTTGCCGATTGGTTTCAGAACGTCTTGCATTGAAATTTACTATTTTTTGCCAGCCATTCATTGTGGAACAAAAATGATTTTCCCGGCGAGTTAAGCATTTTGAGTAATTTGCCGATTGGTTTCAGAACGGCTTGCATTGAATTTCACTATGCTTTGCCAGGCATTCATTCTGGAACAAAAGTGATTTTCTCGGCGAGTTAAGCATTTTGAGTAATTTGCCGATTGGTTTCAGAACGTCTTGCATTGAAATTTACTATTTTTTGCCAGACATTCATTGTGGAACAAAAGTGATTTTATCGGCGAGTTAAGCATTTTGAGTAATTTGACGATTGGTTTCAGAACGTCTTGCATTGAAATTTACTGTTTTTTGCCAGACATTCATTGTGGAACAAAAGTGATTTTCTCGGCGAGTTAAGCATTTTGAGTAATTTGCCGATTGGTTTCAGAACGGCTTGCATCGAAATTCACTATTTTTTGCCAGACATTCATTGTGGAAAGAATGTGATTTTCTCGGCGAGTTAAGCATTTTGAGTAATTTGCCGATTGGTTTCAGAACGTCTTGCATTGAAATTAACTATTTTTTGCGAACCATTCATTGTGGAACAAAAGTGGTTTTCTCGGCGAGTTAAGCATTTTGAGTAATTTGCCGATTAGTTTCAGAACGGCTTGCATCACAATTAACTATTTTTTGCTAGGCATTCATTGTGGAACAAAAGTGAGTTTCTCGGCGAGTGAAGCATTTTGAGTAATTTGCCGATTGGTTTCAGAACGTCTTGCATTGAAATTAACTATTTTTTGCGAACCATTCATTGTGGAACAAAAGTAGTTTTCTCGGCGAGTTAAGCATTTTGAGTAATTTGCCGATTGGTTTCATAACGTCTTGCATTGAAATTTACTATTTTTTGCCAGCCATTCATTGTGGAACAAAAATGATTTTCCCGGCGAGTTAAGCATTTTGAGTAATTTGCCGATTGGTTTCAGAACGGCTTGCATTGAATTTCACTATGCTTTGGCAGGCATTCATTCTGGAACAAAAGTGATTTTCTCGGCGAGTTAAGCATTTTGAGTAATTTGCCGATTGGTTTCAGAACGGCTTGCATTGAAATTAACTATTTTTTGCCAGACATTCATTGTGGAACAAAAGTGATTTTCTCGGCGAGATAAGCATTTTGAGTAATTTGCCGATTGGTTTCAGAACGTCTTGCATTGAAATTTACTAATTTTTTGCCAGACATTCATTGTGGAACAAATGTGATTTTCTCGGCGAGTTAAGCATTTTGAGTAATTTGCCGATTGGTTTCAGAACGTCTTGCATTGAAATTTACTATTTTTTGCCAGACATTCATTGTGGAACAAAAGTGATTTTCTCGGCGAGTTAAGCATTTTGAGTAATTTACCGATTGGTTTCAGAACGGCTTGCATTGGAATTTACTATTTTTTGCCAGACATTCGTTGTGGGAAAAAACTGATTTTCTCGGCGAGTTAAGCATTTTGAGTAATTTGCCGATTGGTTTCAGAACGTTTTGCATTGAAGTTTACTATTTTTTGCCAACCATTCATTGTGGGAAAAAAGTGATTTTCTCGGCGAGTTAAGCATTTTGAGTAATTTGCCGATTGGTTTCAGAACGGCTTGCATCACAGTTAACTATTTTTTGCCAGGCATTGATTGTGGAAAAAAATGATTTTTCTCGGCGAGTTAAGCATTTTGAGTAATTTGCCGATTGGTTTCAGAACGGCGTGCATTGAAATTTACTAATTTTTGCCAGACATTCATTGTGGAACAAAAGTGATTTTCTCGGCGAGTTAAGCATTTTGAGTAATTTACCGATTGGTTTCAGAACGGCTTGCATTGGAATTTACTATTTTTTGCCAGCCATTCATTGTGGAACAAAAATGATTTTCCCGGCGAGTTAAGCATTTTGAGTAATTTGCCGATTGGTTTCAGAACGGCTTGCATTGAAATTTACCATTTTTTGCCAGGCATTCATTGTGGGGAAAAAGTGATTTTCTCGGCGAGTTAAGCATTTTGAGTAATTTGCCGATTGGTTTCAGAGCGGCTTTCATCACAATTAACTATTTTTTGCCAGGCATTCATTGTGGAACACAAGTGATTTTCTCGGCGAGTAAAGCATTTTGAGTAATTTGCCGATTGGTTTCAGAACGGCTTGCATCGAAATTAACTATTTTTTGCCAGCCATTCATTGTGGGGAAAAAGTGATTTTCTAGGCGAGTTAAGCATTTTGAGTAATTTGCCGATTGGTTTCAGAACGGCTTGCATCACAATTAACTATTTTTTGCCAGGCATTCATTGTGGAACAAAAGTTATTTTTCTCGGCGAGTTAAGCATTTTGAGTAATTTGCCGATTGGTTTCAGAACGGCTTGCATCGAAATTAACTATTTTTTGCTAGGCATTCATTGTGGAACACAAGTGATTTTCTCGGCGAGTTAAGCATTTTGAGTAATTTGCCGATTGGTTTCAGAACGTCTTGCATTGAAATTTACTATTTTTTGCCAGACATTCATTGTGGAACAAAAGTGATTTTCTCGGCGAGTTAAGCATTTTGAGTAATTTGCCGATTGGTTTCAGAACGGCTTGCATTGAAATTCACTATTTTTTGCCAGACATTCATTGTGGAAAGAAAGTGATTTTCTCGGCGAGTTAAGCATTTTGAGTAATTTGCCGATTGGTTTCAGAACGTCTTGCATTGAAATTAACTATTTTTTGCGAACCATTCATTGTGGAACAAAAGTGGTTTTCTCGGCGAGTTAAGCATTTTGAGTAATTTGCCGATTGGTTTCAGAACGGCTTGCATTGAACTTCACTATGCTTTGCCAGGCATTCATTCTGGAACAAAAGTGATTTTCTCGGCGAGTTAAGCATTTTGAGTAATTTGCCGATTGGTTTCAGAACGGCTTGCATCGAAATTAACTATTTTTTGCCAGACATTCATTGTGGGGAAAATGTGATTTTCTCGGCGTGTTAAGCATTTTGAGTAATTTGCCGATTGGTTTCAGAACGGCTTGCATCGAAATTAACTATTTTTTGCCAGACATTCATTGTGGGGAAAATGTGATTTTCTCGGCGAGTTAAGCATTTTGAGTAATTTGCCGATTAGTTTCAGTACGGTTGCATCGCAATTAACTATTTTTTGCTAGGCATTCATTGTGGAACAAAAGTGATTTTCTCGGCGAGTTAAGCATTTTGAGTAATTTGCCGATTGGTTTCAGGACGTCTTGCATTGAAATTAACTATTTTTTGCGAACCATTCATTGTGGAACAAAAGTGGTTTTCTCGGCGAGTTAAGCATTTTGAGTAATTTGCCGATTGGTTTCAGAACGGCTTGCATTGAATTTCACTATGCTTTGCCAGGCATTCATTCTGGAACAAAATTGACTTTCTCGGCGAGTTAAGCATTTTGAGTAATTTGCCGATTGGTTTCAGAAAGGCTTGCATTGAAATTAACTATTTTTTGCCAGACATTCATTGTGGAAAGAAAGTGATTTTCTCGGCGAGTTAAGCATTTTGCCGATTGGTTTCAGAACGTCTTGCATTGAAATTTACTATTTTTCGCCAGACATTCATTGTGGAACAAAAGTGATTTTCTCGGCGAGTTAAGCATTTTGAGTAATTTACCGATTGGTTTCAGAACGGCTTGCATTGGAATTTACTATTTTTTGCCAACCATTCATTGTGGGGAAAAAGTGATTTTCTCGGCGAGTTAAGCATTTTGAGTAATTTGCCGATTGGTTTCAGAACGGCTTGCATCGAAATTAACTATTTTTTGCCAGCCATTCATTGTGGGGAAAAAGTGATTTTCTAGGCGAGTTCAGCATTTTGAGTAATTTGCCGATTGGTTTCAGAACGGCTTGCATCACAATTAACTATTTTTTGCCAGGCATTCATTGTGGAACAAAAGTGATTTTTCTCGGCGAGTTAAGCATTTTGAGTAATTTGCCGATTGGTTTCAGAACGGCTTGCATCGAAATTAACTATTTTTTGCCAGACATTCATTGTGGGGAAAATGTGATTTTCTCGGCGAGTTAAGCATTTTGAGTAATTTGCCGATTGGTTTCAGAACGGCTTGCATTGAAATTCACTGTTTTTTGCCAGACATTCATTGTGGAAAGAAAGTGATTTTCTCGGCGAGTTAAGCATTTTGAGTAATTTGCCGATTGGTTTCAGAACGTCTTGCATTGAAATTAACTATTTTTTGCGAACCATTCATTGTGGAACAAAAGTGGTTTTCTCGGCGAGTTAAGCATTTTGAGTAATTTGCCGATTGGTTTCAGAACGGCTTGCATTGAATTTCACTATGCTTTGCCAGGCATTCATTCTGGAACAAAAGTGATTTTCTCGGCGAGTTAAGCATTTTGAGTCATTTGCCGATTGGTTGCAGAACGGCTTGCATTGAAATTTACTATTTTTTGCCAGACATTCATTGTGGAACAAAAGTGATTTTCTCGGCGAGTTAAGCATTTTGAGTAATTTACCGATTGGTTTCAGAACGGCTTGCATTGGAATTTACTATTTTTTGCCAACCATTCATTGTGGGGAAAAAGTGATTTTCTCGGCGAGTTAAGCATTTTGAGTAATTTGCCGATTAGTTTCAGAACCGCTTGCATCACAATTAACTATTTTTTGCCAGGCATTCATTGTGGAACAAAAGTGATTTTCTCGGCGAGTTAAGCATTTTGAGTAATTTGCCGATTGGTTTCAGAGCGGCTTGCATCACAATTAACTATTTTTTGCCAGGCATTCATTGTGGAACACAAGTGATTTTCTCGGCGAGTAAAGCATTTTGAGTAATTTGCCGATTGGTTTCAGAACGGCTTGCATCGAAATTAACTATTTTTTGCCAGCCATTCATTGTGGGGAAAAAGTGATTTTCTAGGCGAGTTAAGCATTTTGAGTAATTTGCCGATTGGTTTCAGAACGGCTTGCATCACAATTAACTATTTTTTGCCAGGCATTCATTGTGGAACAAAAGTGATTTTTCTCGGCGAGTTAAGCATTTTGAGTAATTTGCCGATTGGTTTCAGAACGGCTTGCATCGAAATTAACTATTGTTTGCCAGACATTCATTGTGGGGAAAATGTGATTTTCTCGGCGAGTTAAGCATTTTGAGTAATTTGCCGATTAGTTTCAGTACGGCTTGCATCACAATTAACTATTTTTTGCTAGGCATTCATTGTGGAACAAAAGTGATTTTCTCGGCGAGTTAAGCATTTTGAGTAATTTGCCGATTGGTTCCAGAACGTCTTGCATTGAAATTTACTATTTTTTGCCAGACATTCATTGTGGAACAAAAGTGATTTTCTCGGCGAGTTAAGCATTTTGAGTAATTTGCCGATTGGTTTCAGAACGGCTTGCATTGAAATTCACTGTTTTTTGCCAGACATTCATTGTGGAAAGAAAGTGATTTTCTCGGCGAGTTAAGCATTTTGAGTAATTTGCCGATTGGTTTCAGAACGTCTTGCATTGAAATTAACTATTTTTTGCGAACCATTCATTGTGGAACAAAAGTGGTTTTCTCGGCGAGTTAAGCATTTTGAGTAATTTGCCGATTGGTTTCAGAACGGCTTGCATTGAATTTCACTATGCTTTGCCAGGCATTCATTCTGGAACAAAAGTGATTTTCTCGGCGAGTTAAGCATTTTGAGTCATTTGCCGATTGGTTGCAGAACGGCTTGCATTGAAATTTACTATTTTTTGCCAGACATTCATTGTGGAACAAAAGTGATTTTCTCGGCGAGTTAAGCATTTTGAGTAATTTACCGATTGGTTTCAGAACGGCTTGCATTGGAATTTACTATTTTTTGCCAACCATTCATTGTGGGGAAAAAGTGATTTTCTCGGCGAGTTAAGCATTTTGAGTAATTTGCCGATTAGTTTCAGAACCGCTTGCATCACAATTAACTATTTTTTGCCAGGCATTCATTGTGGAACAAAAGTGATTTTCTCGGCGAGTTAAGCATTTTGAGTAATTTGCCGATTGGTTTCAGAACGGCTTGCATTGAAATTCACTATTTTTTGCCAGACATTCATTGTGGAAAGAAAGTGATTTTCACGGCGAGTTAAGCATTTTGAGTAATTTGCCGATTGGTTTCAGGACGTCTTGCATTGAAATTAACTATTTTTTGCGAACCATTCATTGTGGAACAAAAGTGGTTTTCTCGGCGAGTTAAGCATTTTGAGTAATTTGCCGATTGGTTTCAGAACGGCTTGCATTGAATTTCACTATGCTTTGCCAGGCATTCATTCTGGAACAAAATTGACTTTCTCGGCGAGTTAAGCATTTTGAGTAATTTGCCGATTGGTTTCAGAAAGGCTTGCATTGAAATTAACTATTTTTTGCCAGACATTCATTGTGGAAAGAAAGTGATTTTCTCGGCGAGTTAAGCATTTTGCCGATTGGTTTCAGAACGTCTTGCATTGAAATTTACTATTTTTCGCCAGACATTCATTGTGGAACAAAAGTGATTTTCTCGGCGAGTTAAGCATTTTGAGTAATTTACCGATTGGTTTCAGAACGGCTTGCATTGGAATTTACTATTTTTTGCCAACCATTCATTGTGGGGAAAAAGTGATTTTCTCGGCGAGTTAAGCATTTTGAGTAATTTGCCGATTGGTTTCAGAACGGCTTGCATCGAAATTAACTATTTTTTGCCAGCCATTCATTGTGGGGAAAAAGTGATTTTCTAGGCGAGTTCAGCATTTTGAGTAATTTGCCGATTGGTTTCAGAACGGCTTGCATCACAATTAACTATTTTTTGCCAGGCATTCATTGTGGAACAAAAGTGATTTTTCTCGGCGAGTTAAGCATTTTGAGTAATTTGCCGATTGGTTTCAGAACGGCTTGCATCGAAATTAACTATTTTTTGCCAGACATTCATTGTGGGGAAAATGTGATTTTCTCGGCGAGTTAAGCATTTTGAGTAATTTGCCGATTAGTTTCAGTACGGTTGCATCGCAATTAACTATTTTTTGCTAGGCATTCATTGTGGAACAAAAGTGATTTTCTCGGCGAGTTAAGCATTTTGAGTAATTTGCCGATTGGTTTCAGGACGTCTTGCATTGAAATTAACTATTTTTTGCGAACCATTCATTGTGGAACAAAAGTGGTTTTCTCGGCGAGTTAAGCATTTTGAGTAATTTGCCGATTGGTTTCAGAACGGCTTGCATTGAATTTCACTATGCTTTGCCAGGCATTCATTCTGGAACAAAATTGACTTTCTCGGCGAGTTAAGCATTTTGAGTAATTTGCCGATTGGTTTCAGAAAGGCTTGCATTGAAATTAACTATTTTTTGCCAGACATTCATTGTGGAAAGAAAGTGATTTTCTCGGCGAGTTAAGCATTTTGCCGATTGGTTTCAGAACGTCTTGCATTGAAATTTACTATTTTTCGCCAGACATTCATTGTGGAACAAAAGTGATTTTCTCGGCGAGTTAAGCATTTTGAGTAATTTACCGATTGGTTTCAGAACGGCTTGCATTGGAATTTACTATTTTTTGCCAACCATTCATTGTGGGGAAAAAGTGATTTTCTCGGCGAGTTAAGCATTTTGAGTAATTTGCCGATTGGTTTCAGAACGGCTTGCATCGAAATTAACTATTTTTTGCCAGCCATTCATTGTGGGGAAAAAGTGATTTTCTAGGCGAGTTCAGCATTTTGAGTAATTTGCCGATTGGTTTCAGAACGGCTTGCATCACAATTAACTATTTTTTGCCAGGCATTCATTGTGGAACAAAAGTGATTTTTCTCGGCGAGTTAAGCATTTTGAGTAATTTGCCGATTGGTTTCAGAACGGCTTGCATCGAAATTAACTATTTTTTGCCAGACATTCATTGTGGGGAAAATGTGATTTTCTCGGCGAGTTAAGCATTTTGAGTAATTTGCCGATTGGTTTCAGAACGGCTTGCATTGAAATTCACTGTTTTTTGCCAGACATTCATTGTGGAAAGAAAGTGATTTTCTCGGCGAGTTAAGCATTTTGAGTAATTTGCCGATTGGTTTCAGAACGTCTTGCATTGAAATTAACTATTTTTTGCGAACCATTCATTGTGGAACAAAAGTGGTTTTCTCGGCGAGTTAAGCATTTTGAGTAATTTGCCGATTGGTTTCAGAACGGCTTGCATTGAATTTCACTATGCTTTGCCAGGCATTCATTCTGGAACAAAAGTGATTTTCTCGGCGAGTTAAGCATTTTGAGTCATTTGCCGATTGGTTGCAGAACGGCTTGCATTGAAATTTACTATTTTTTGCCAGACATTCATTGTGGAACAAAAGTGATTTTCTCGGCGAGTTAAGCATTTTGAGTAATTTACCGATTGGTTTCAGAACGGCTTGCATTGGAATTTACTATTTTTTGCCAACCATTCATTGTGGGGAAAAAGTGATTTTCTCGGCGAGTTAAGCATTTTGAGTAATTTGCCGATTAGTTTCAGAACCGCTTGCATCACAATTAACTATTTTTTGCCAGGCATTCATTGTGGAACAAAAGTGATTTTCTCGGCGAGTTAAGCATTTTGAGTAATTTGCCGATTGGTTTCAGAGCGGCTTGCATCACAATTAACTATTTTTTGCCAGGCATTCATTGTGGAACACAAGTGATTTTCTCGGCGAGTAAAGCATTTTGAGTAATTTGCCGATTGGTTTCAGAACGGCTTGCATCGAAATTAACTATTTTTTGCCAGCCATTCATTGTGGGGAAAAAGTGATTTTCTAGGCGAGTTAAGCATTTTGAGTAATTTGCCGATTGGTTTCAGAACGGCTTGCATCACAATTAACTATTTTTTGCCAGGCATTCATTGTGGAACAAAAGTGATTTTTCTCGGCGAGTTAAGCATTTTGAGTAATTTGCCGATTGGTTTCAGAACGGCTTGCATCGAAATTAACTATTTTTTGCCAGACATTCATTGTGGAACAAAAGTGATTTTCTCGGCGAGTTAAGCATTTTGAGTAATTTGCCGATTGGTTCCAGAACGTCTTGCATTGAAATTTACTATTTTTTGCCAGAAATTCATTGTGGAACAAAAGTGATTTTCTCGGCGAGTTAAGCATTTTGAGTAATTTGCCGATTGGTTTCAGAACGGCTTGCATTGAAATTCACTGTTTTTTGCCAGACATTCATTGTGGAAAGAAAGTGATTTTCTCGGCGAGTTAAGCATTTTGAGTAATTTGCCGATTGGTTTCAGAACGTCTTGCATTGAAATTAACTATTTTTTGCGAACCATTCATTGTGGAAAAAAAGTGGTTTTCTCGGCGAGTTAAGCATTTTGAGTAATTTGCCGATTGGTTTCAGAACGGCTTGCATTGAATTTCACTATGCTTTGCCAGGCATTCATTCTGGAACAAAAGTGATTTTCTCGGCGAGTTAAGCATTTTGAGTCATTTGCCGATTGGTTGCAGAACGGCTTGCATTGAAATTTACTATTTTTTGCCAGACATTCATTGTGGAACAAAAGTGATTTTCTCGGCGAGTTAAGCATTTTGAGTAATTTACCGATTGGTTTCAGAACGGCTTGCATTGGAATTTACTATTTTTTGCCAACCATTCATTGTGGGGAAAAAGTGATTTTCTCGGCGAGTTAAGCATTTTGAGTAATTTGCCGATTAGTTTCAGAACCGCTTGCATCACAATTAACTATTTTTTGCCAGGCATTCATTGTGGAACAAAAGTGATTTTCTCGGCGAGTTAAGCATTTTGAGTAATTTGCCGATTGGTTTCAGAACGGCTTGCATTGAAATTCACTATTTTTTGCCAGACATTCATTGTGGAAAGAAAGTGATTTTCACGGCGAGTTAAGCATTTTGAGTAATTTGCCGATTGGTTTCAGGACGTCTTGCATTGAAATTAACTATTTTTTGCGAACCATTCATTGTGGAACAAAAGTGGTTTTCTCGGCGAGTTAAGCATTTTGAGTAATTTGCCGATTGGTTTCAGAACGGCTTGCATTGAATTTCACTATGCTTTGCCAGGCATTCATTCTGGAACAAAATTGACTTTCTCGGCGAGTTAAGCATTTTGAGTAATTTGCCGATTGGTTTCAGAAAGGCTTGCATTGAAATTAACTATTTTTTGCCAGACATTCATTGTGGAAAGAAAGTGATTTTCTCGGCGAGTTAAGCATTTTGCCGATTGGTTTCAGAACGTCTTGCATTGAAATTTACTATTTTTCGCCAGACATTCATTGTGGAACAAAAGTGATTTTCTCGGCGAGTTAAGCATTTTGAGTAATTTACCGATTGGTTTCAGAACGGCTTGCATTGGAATTTACTATTTTTTGCCAACCATTCATTGTGGGGAAAAAGTGATTTTCTCGGCGAGTTAAGCATTTTGAGTAATTTGCCGATTGGTTTCAGAACGGCTTGCATCGAAATTAACTATTTTTTGCCAGCCATTCATTGTGGGGAAAAAGTGATTTTCTAGGCGAGTTCAGCATTTTGAGTAATTTGCCGATTGGTTTCAGAACGGCTTGCATCACAATTAACTATTTTTTGCCAGGCATTCATTGTGGAACAAAAGTGATTTTTCTCGGCGAGTTAAGCATTTTGAGTAATTTGCCGATTGGTTTCAGAACGGCTTGCATCGAAATTAACTATTTTTTGCCAGACATTCATTGTGGGGAAAATGTGATTTTCTCGGCGAGTTAAGCATTTTGAGTAATTTGCCGATTGGTTTCAGAACGGCTTGCATTGAAATTCACTGTTTTTTGCCAGACATTCATTGTGGAAAGAAAGTGATTTTCTCGGCGAGTTAAGCATTTTGAGTAATTTGCCGATTGGTTTCAGAACGTCTTGCATTGAAATTAACTATTTTTTGCGAACCATTCATTGTGGAACAAAAGTGGTTTTCTCGGCGAGTTAAGCATTTTGAGTAATTTGCCGATTGGTTTCAGAACGGCTTGCATTGAATTTCACTATGCTTTGCCAGGCATTCATTCTGGAACAAAAGTGATTTTCTCGGCGAGTTAAGCATTTTGAGTCATTTGCCGATTGGTTGCAGAACGGCTTGCATTGAAATTTACTATTTTTTGCCAGACATTCATTGTGGAACAAAAGTGATTTTCTCGGCGAGTTAAGCATTTTGAGTAATTTACCGATTGGTTTCAGAACGGCTTGCATTGGAATTTACTATTTTTTGCCAACCATTCATTGTGGGGAAAAAGTGATTTTCTCGGCGAGTTAAGCATTTTGAGTAATTTGCCGATTAGTTTCAGAACCGCTTGCATCACAATTAACTATTTTTTGCCAGGCATTCATTGTGGAACAAAAGTGATTTTCTCGGCGAGTTAAGCATTTTGAGTAATTTGCCGATTGGTTTCAGAGCGGCTTGCATCACAATTAACTATTTTTTGCCAGGCATTCATTGTGGAACACAAGTGATTTTCTCGGCGAGTAAAGCATTTTGAGTAATTTGCCGATTGGTTTCAGAACGGCTTGCATCGAAATTAACTATTTTTTGCCAGCCATTCATTGTGGGGAAAAAGTGATTTTCTAGGCGAGTTAAGCATTTTGAGTAATTTGCCGATTGGTTTCAGAACGGCTTGCATCACAATTAACTATTTTTTGCCAGGCATTCATTGTGGAACAAAAGTGATTTTTCTCGGCGAGTTAAGCATTTTGAGTAATTTGCCGATTGGTTTCAGAACGGCTTGCATCGAAATTAACTATTTTTTGCCAGACATTCATTGTGGGGAAAATGTGATTTTCTCGGCGAGTTAAGCATTTTGAGTAATTTGCCGATTAGTTTCAGTACGGCTTGCATCACAATTAACTATTTTTTGCTAGGCATTCATTGTGGAACAAAAGTGATTTTCTCGGCGAGTTAAGCATTTTGAGTAATTTGCCGATTGGTTCCAGAACGTCTTGCATTGAAATTTACTATTTTTTGCCAGACATTCATTGTGGAACAAAAGTGATTTTCTCGGCGAGTTAAGCATTTTGAGTAATTTGCCGATTGGTTTCAGAACGGCTTGCATTGAAATTCACTGTTTTTTGCCAGATATTCATTGTGGAAAGAAAGTGATTTTCTCGGCGAGTTAAGCATTTTGAGTAATTTGCCGATTGGTTTCAGAACGTCTTGCATTGAAATTAACTATTTTTTGCGAACCATTCATTGTGGAACAAAAGTGGTTTTCTCGGCGAGTTAAGCATTTTGAGTAATTTGCCGATTGGTTTCAGAACGGCTTGCATTGAATTTCACTATGCTTTGCCAGGCATTCATTCTGGAACAAAAGTGATTTTCTCGGCGAGTTAAGCATTTTGAGTCATTTGCCGATTGGTTGCAGAACGGCTTGCATTGAAATTTACTATTTTTTGCCAGACATTCATTGTGGAACAAAAGTGATTTTCTCGGCGAGTTAAGCATTTTGAGTAATTTACCGATTGGTTTCAGAACGGCTTGCATTGGAATTTACTATTTTTTGCCAACCATTCATTGTGGGGAAAAAGTGATTTTCTCGGCGAGTTAAGCATTTTGAGTAATTTGCCGATTAGTTTCAGAACCGCTTGCATCACAATTAACTATTTTTTGCCAGGCATTCATTGTGGAACAAAAGTGATTTTCTCGGCGAGTTAAGCATTTTGAGTAATTTGCCGATTGGTTTCAGAACGGCTTGCATCGAAATTAACTATTTTTTGCCAGCCATTCATTGTGGGGAAAAAGTGATTTTCTAGGCGAGTTAAGCATTTTGAGTAATTTGCCGATTGGTTTCAGAACGGCTTGCATCACAATTAACTATTTTTTGCCAGGCATTCATTGTGGAACAAAAGTGATTTTTCTCGGCGAGTTAAGCATTTTGAGTAATTTGCCGATTGGTTTCAGAACGGCTTGCATCGAAATTAACTATTTTTTGCCAGACATTCATTGTGGGGAAAATGTGATTTTCTCGGCGAGTTAAGCATTTTGAGTAATTTGCCGATTAGTTTCAGTACGGCTTGCATCACAATTAACTATTTTTTGCTAGGCATTCATTGTGGAACAAAAGTGATTTTCTCGGCGAGTTAAGCATTTTGAGTAATTTGCCGATTGGTTCCAGAACGTCTTGCATTGAAATTTACTATTTTTTGCCAGACATTCATTGTGGAACAAAAGTGATTTTCTCGGCGAGTTAAGCATTTTGAGTAATTTGCCGATTGGTTTCAGAACGGCTTGCATTGAAATTCACTATTTTTTGCCAGACATTCATTGTGGAAAGAAAGTGATTTTCACGGCGAGTTAAGCATTTTGAGTAATTTGCCGATTGGTTTCAGAACGTCTTGCATTGAAATTAACTATTTTTTGCGAACCATTCATTGTGGAACAAAAGTGGTTTTCTCGGCGAGTTAAGCATTTTGAGTAATTTGCCGATTGGTTTCAGAACGGCTTGCATTGAATTTCACTATGCTTTGCCAGGCATTCATTCTGGAACAAAATTGATTTTCTCGGCGAGTTAAGCATTTTGAGTAATTTGCCGATTGGTTTCAGAAAGGCTTGCATTGAAATTAACTATTTTTTGTCAGACATTTATTGTGGAAAGAAAGTGATTTTCTCGGCGAGTTAAGCATTTTGCCGATTGGTTTAAGAACGTCTTGCATTGAAATTTACTATTTTTTGCCAGACATTCATTGTGGAACAAAAGTGATTTTCTCGGCGAGTTAAGCATTTTGAGTAATTTACCGATTGGTTTCAGAACGGCTTGCATTGGAATTTACTATTTTTTGCCAACCATTCATTGTGGGGAAAAAGTGATTTTCTCGGCGAGTTAAGCATTTTGAGTAATTTGCCGATTAGTTTCAGAACCGCTTGCATCACAATTAACTATTTTTTGCCAGGCATTCATTGTGGAACAAAAGTGATTTTCTCGGCGAGTTAAGCATTTTGAGTAATTTGCCGATTGGTTTCAGAACGGCTTGCATTGAAATTTACCATTTTTGCCAGGCATTCATTGTGGGGAAAAAGTGATTTTCTCTTCGAGTTAAGCATTTTGAGTAATTTGCCGATTGGTTTCAGAGCGGCTTGCATCACAATTAACTATTTTTTGCCAGGCATTCATTGTGGAACACAAGTGATTTTCTCGGCGAGTAAAGCATTTTGAGTAATTTGCCGATTGGTTTCAGAACGTCTTGCATTGAAATTAACTATTTTTTGCTAACCATTCATTGTGGAACAAAAGTGGTTTTCTCGGCGAGTTAAGCATTTTGAGTAATTTGCCGATTGGTTTCAGAACGGCTTGCATTGAATTTCACTATGCTTTGCCAGGCATTCATTCTGGAACAAAATTGATTTTCTCGGCGAGTTAAGCATTTTGAGTAATTTGCCGATTGGTTTCAGAAAGGCTTGCATTGAAATTAACTATTTTTTGTCAGACATTCATTGTGGAAAGAAAGTGATTTTCTCGGCGAGTTAAGCATTTTGCCGATTGGTTTAAGAACGTCTTGCATTGAAATTTACTATTTTTTGCCAGACATTCATTGTGGAACAAAAGTGATTTTCTCGGCGAGTTAAGCATTTTGAGTAATTTACCGATTGGTTTCAGAACGGCTTGCATTGGAATTTACTATTTTTTGCCAACCATTCATTGTGGGGAAAAAGTGATTTTCTCGGCGAGTTAAGCATTTTGAGTAATTTGCCGATTAGTTTCAGAACCGCTTGCATCACAATTAACTATTTTTTGCCAGGCATTCATTGTGGAACAAAAGTGATTTTCTCGGCGAGTTAAGCATTTTGAGTAATTTGCCGATTGGTTTCAGAACGGCTTGCATTGAAATTTACCATTTTTGCCAGGCATTCATTGTGGGGAAAAAGTGATTTTCTCTTCGAGTTAAGCATTTTGAGTAATTTGCCGATTGGTTTCAGAGCGGCTTGCATCACAATTAACTATTTTTTGCCAGGCATTCATTGTGGAACACAAGTGATTTTCTCGGCGAGTAAAGCATTTTGAGTAATTTGCCGATTGGTTTCAGAACGGCTTGCATCGAAATTAACTATTTTTTGCCAGCCATTCATTGTGGGGAAAAAGTGATTTTCTAGGCGAGTTCAGCATTTTGAGTAATTTGCCGATTGGTTTCAGAACGGCTTGCATCACAATTAACTATTTTTTGCCAGGCATTCATTGTGGAACAAAAGTGATTTTTCTCGGCGAGTTAAGCATTTTGAGTAATTTGCCGATTGGTTTCAGAACGGCTTGCATCGAAATTAACTATTTTTTGCCAGACATTCATTGTGGGGAAAATGTGATTTTCTCGGCGAGTTAAGCATTTTGAGTAATTTGCCGATTAGTTTCAGTACGGCTTGCATCACAATTTACTATTTTTTGCCAGGCATTCATTGTGGAACAAAAGTGATTTTCTCGGCGAGTTAAGCATTTTGAGTAATTTGCCGATTGGTTTCAGAACGGCTTGCATTGAAATTCACTATTTTTGCCAGACATTCATTGTGGAAAGAAAGTGATTTTCTCGGCGAGTTAAGCATTTTGAGTAATTTGCCGATTGGCTTCAGAACGTCTTGCATTGAAATTAACTATTTTTTGCGAACCATTCATTGTGGAACAAAAGTGGTTTTCTCGGCGAGTTAAGCATTTTGAGTAATTTGCCGATTGGTTTCAGAATGTCTTGCATTGAAATTCACTATTTTTTGCCAGACATTCATTGTGGAAAGAAAGTGATTTTCTCGGCGAGTTAAGCATTTTGAGTAATTTGCCGATTGGTTTCAGAACGTCTTGCATTGAAATTAACTATTTTTTGCGAACCATTCATTGTGGAACAAAAGTGGTTTTCTCGGCGAGTTATGCATTTTGAGTAATTTGCCGATTGGTTTCAGAACGTCTTGCATTGAAATTTACTATTTTTTGCCAGCCATTCATTGTGGAACAAAAATGATTTTCCCGGCGAGTTAAGCATTTTGAGTAATTTGCCGATTGGTTTCAGAACGGCTTGCATTGAATTTCACTATTTTTTGCCAGACATTCATTGTGGAACAAAAGTGATTTTCACGGCGAGATAAGCATTTTGAGTAATTTGCCGATTGGTTTCAGAACGTCTTGCATTGAAATTTACTAATTTTTTGCCAGACATTCATTGTGGAACAAAAGTGATTTTCTCGGCGAGTTAAGCATTTTGAGTAATTTACCGATTGGTTTCAGAACGTCTTGCATTGAAATTTACTATTTTTTGCCAGACATTCATTGTGGAACAAAAGTGATTTTCTCGGCGAGTTAAGCATTTTGAGTAATTTACCGATTGGTTTCAGAACGGCTTGCATTGGAATTTACTATTTTTTGCCAGACATTCGTTGTGGGAAAAAACTGATTTTCTCGGCGAGTTAAGCATTTTGAGTAATTTGCCGATTGGTTTCAGAACGTCTTGCATTGAAATTAACTATTTTTTGCGAAGCATTCATTGTGGAACAAAAGTGGTTTTCTCGGCGAGTTAAGCATTTTGAGTAATTTGCCGATTGGTTTCAGAATGTCTTGCATTGAAATTAACTATTTTTTGCCAACCATTCATTGTGGAACAAAAGTGATTTTCTCGGCGAGTTAAGCATTTTGAGTAATTTGCCGATTGGTTTCAGAACGGCTTGCATTGAAATTCACTATTTTTTGCCAGACATTCATTGTGGAAAGAAAGTGATTTTCTCGGCGAGTTAAGCATTTTGAGTAATTTGCCGATTGGTTTCAGAACGTCTTGCATTGAAATTAACTATTTTTTGCGAACCATTCATTGTGGAACAAAAGTGGTTTTCTCGGCGAGTTAAGCATTTTGAGTAATTTGCCGATTGGTTTCAGAACGTCTTGCATTGAAATTTACTATTTTTTGCCAGCCATTCATTGTGGAACACAAATGATTTTCCCGGTCGAGTTAAGCATTTTGAGTAATTTGCCGATTGGTTTCAGAACGGCTTGCATTGAATTTCACTATGCTTTGCCAGGCATTCATTCTGGAACAAAAGTGATTTTCTCGGCGAGTTAAGCATTTTGAGTAATTTGCCGATTGGTTTCAGAACGTCTTGCATTGAAATTTACTATTTTTTGCCAGACATTCATTGTGGAACAAAAGTGATTTTCTCGGCGAGTTAAGCATTTTGAGTAATTTGCCGATTGGTTTCAGAACGTCTTGCATTGAAATTTACTGTTTTTTGCCAGACATTCATTGTGGAACAAAAGTGATTTTCTCGGCGAGTTAAGCATTTTGAGTAATTTGCCGATTGGTTTCAGAACGGCTTGCATTGAAATTCACTATTTTTTGCCAGACATTCATTGTGGAAAGAAAGTGATTTTCTCGGCGAGTTAAGCATTTTGAGTAATTTGCCGATTGGTTTCAGAACGTCTTGCATTGAAATTAACTATTTTTTGCGAACCATTCATTGTGGAACAAAAGTGGTTTTCTCGGCGAGTTAAGCATTTTGAGTAATTTGCCGATTGGTTTCAGAATGTCTTGCATTGAAATTAACTATTTTTTGCCAACCATTCATTGTGGGAAAAAAGTGATTTTCTCGGCGAATTAAGCATTTTGAGTAATTTGCCGATTAGTTTCAGAACGGCTTGCATCACAATTAACTATTTTTTGCTAGGCATTCATTGTGGAACAAAAGTGAGTTTCTCGGCGAGTTAAGCATTTTGAGTAATTTGCCGATTGGTTTCAGAACGTCTTGCATTGAAATTAACTATTTTTTGCGAACCATTCATTGTGGAACAAAAGTGGTTTTCTCGGCGAGTTAAGCATTTTGAGTAATTTGCCGATTGGTTTCAGAACGTCTTGCATTGAAATTTACTATATTTTGCCAGCCATTCATTGTGGAACAAAAATGATTTTCCCGGCGAGTTAAGCATTTTGAGTAATTTGCCGATTGGTTTCAGAACGGCTTGCATTGAATTTCACTATGCTTTGCCAGGCATTCATTCTGGAACAAAAGTGATTTTCTCGGCGTGTTAAGCATTTTGAGTAATTTGCCGATTGGTTTCAGAACGGCTTGCATTGAAATTAACTATTTTTTGCCAGACATTCATTGTGGAACAAAAGTGATTTTCTCGGCGAGATAAGCATTTTGAGTAATTTGCCGATTGGTTTCAGAACGTCTTGCATTGAAATTTACTAAGTTTTTGCCAGACATTCATTGTGGAACAAAAGTGATTTTCTCGGCGAGTTAAGCATTTTGAGTAATTTGCCGATTGGTTTCAGAACGTCTTGCATTGAAATTTACTATTTTTTGCCAGACATTCGTTGTGGGAAAAAACTGATTTTCTCGGCGAGTTAAGCATTTTGAGTAATTTGCCGATTGGTTTCAGAACGTCTTGCATTGAAATTAACTATTTTTTGCGAAGCATTCATTGTGGAACAAAAGTGGTTTTCTCGGCGAGTTAAGCATTTTGAGTAATTTGCCGATTGGTTTCAGAATGTCTTGCATTGAAATTAACTATTTTTTGCCAACCATTCATTGTGGAACAAAAGTGATTTTCTCGGCGAGTTAAGCATTTTGAGTAATTTGCCGATTGGTTTCAGAACGGCTTGCATTGAAATTCACTATTTTTTGCCAGACATTCATTGTGGAAAGAAAGTGATTTTCTCGGCGAGTTAAGCATTTTGAGTAATTTGCCGATTGGTTTCAGAACGTCTTGCATTGAAATTAACTATTTTTTGCGAACCATTCATTGTGGAACAAAAGTGGTTTTCTCGGCGAGTTAAGCATTTTGAGTAATTTGCCGATTGGTTTCAGAACGTCTTGCATTGAAATTTACTATTTTTTGCCAGCCATTCATTGTGGAACACAAATGATTTTCCCGGTCGAGTTAAGCATTTTGAGTAATTTGCCGATTGGTTTCAGAACGGCTTGCATTGAATTTCACTATGCTTTGCCAGGCATTCATTCTGGAACAAAAGTGATTTTCTCGGCGAGTTAAGCATTTTGAGTAATTTGCCGATTGGTTTCAGAACGTCTTGCATTGAAATTTACTATTTTTTGCCAGACATTCATTGTGGAACAAAAGTGATTTTCTCGGCGAGTTAAGCATTTTGAGTAATTTGCCGATTGGTTTCAGAACGTCTTGCATTGAAATTTACTGTTTTTTGCCAGACATTCATTGTGGAACAAAAGTGATTTTCTCGGCGAGTTAAGCATTTTGAGTAATTTGCCGATTGGTTTCAGAACGGCTTGCATTGAAATTCACTATTTTTTGCCAGACATTCATTGTGGAAAGAAAGTGATTTTCTCGGCGAGTTAAGCATTTTGAGTAATTTGCCGATTGGTTTCAGAACGTCTTGCATTGAAATTAACTATTTTTTGCGAACCATTCATTGTGGAACAAAAGTGGTTTTCTCGGCGAGTTAAGCATTTTGAGTAATTTGCCGATTGGTTTCAGAATGTCTTGCATTGAAATTAACTATTTTTTGCCAACCATTCATTGTGGGAAAAAAGTGATTTTCTCGGCGAATTAAGCATTTTGAGTAATTTGCCGATTAGTTTCAGAACGGCTTGCATCACAATTAACTATTTTTTGCTAGGCATTCATTGTGGAACAAAAGTGAGTTTCTCGGCGAGTTAAGCATTTTGAGTAATTTGCCGATTGGTTTCAGAACGTCTTGCATTGAAATTAACTATTTTTTGCGAACCATTCATTGTGGAACAAAAGTGGTTTTCTCGGCGAGTTAAGCATTTTGAGTAATTTGCCGATTGGTTTCAGAACGTCTTGCATTGAAATTTACTATATTTTGCCAGCCATTCATTGTGGAACAAAAATGATTTTCCCGGCGAGTTAAGCATTTTGAGTAATTTGCCGATTGGTTTCAGAACGGCTTGCATTGAATTTCACTATGCTTTGCCAGGCATTCATTCTGGAACAAAAGTGATTTTCTCGGCGTGTTAAGCATTTTGAGTAATTTGCCGATTGGTTTCAGAACGGCTTGCATTGAAATTAACTATTTTTTGCCAGACATTCATTGTGGAACAAAAGTGATTTTCTCGGCGAGATAAGCATTTTGAGTAATTTGCCGATTGGTTTCAGAACGTCTTGCATTGAAATTTACTAAGTTTTTGCCAGACATTCATTGTGGAACAAAAGTGATTTTCTCGGCGAGTTAAGCATTTTGAGTAATTTGCCGATTGGTTTCAGAACGTCTTGCATTGAAATTTACTATTTTTTGCCAGACATTCATTGTGGAACAAAAGTGATTTTCTCGGCGAGTTAAGCATTTTGAGTAATTTACCGATTGGTTTCAGAACAGCTTGCATTGGAATTTACTATTTTTTGCCAGACATTCGTTGTGGGAAAAAACTGATTTTCTCGGCGAGTTAAGCATTTTGAGTAATTTGCCGATTGGTTTCAGAACGTCTTGCATTGAAGTTTACTATTTTTTTCCCAACCATTCATTGTGGGAAAAAAGTGATTTTCTCGGCGAGTTAAGCATTTTGAGTAATTTGCCGATTGGTTTCAGAACGGCTTGCATCACAATTAACTATTTTTTGCCAGGCATTGATTGTGGAAAAAAGTGATTTTTCTCGGCGAGTTAAGCATTTTGAGTAATTTGCCGATTGGTTTCAGAACGGCTTGCATTGAAATTTACCATTTTTTGCCAGGCATTCATTGTGGGGAAAAAGTGATTTTCTCGGCGAGTTAAGCATTTTGAGTAATTTGCCGATTGGTTTCAGAGCGGCTTGCATCACAATTAACTATTTTTTGCCAGGCATTCATTGTGGAACACAAGTGATTTTCTCGGCGAGTAAAGCATCTTGAGTAATTTGCCGATTGGTTTCAGAACGGCTTGCATCGAAATTAACTATTTTTTGCCAGCCATTCATTGTGGGGAAAAAGTGATTTTCTCGGCGAGTTAAGCATTTTGAGTAATTTGCCGATTGGTTTCAGAACGGCTTGCATCACAATTAACTATTTTTTGCTAGGCATTCATTGTGGAACAAAAGTGAGTTTCTCGGCGAGTTAAGCATTTTGAGTAATTTGCCGATTGGTTTCAGAACGTCTTGCATTGAAATTAACTATTTTTTGCGAACCATTCATTGTGGAACAAAAGTGGTTTTCTCGGCGAGTTAAGCATTTTGAGTAATTTGCCGATTGGTTTCAGAACGTCTTGCATTGAAATTTACTATATTTTGCCAGCCATTCATTGTGGAACAAAAATGATTGTCCCGGCGAGTTAAGCATTTTGAGTAATTTGCCGATTGGTTTCAGAACGGCTTGCATTGAATTTCACTATGCTTTGCCAGACATTCATTGTGGAACAAAAGTGATTTTCTCGGCGAGATAAGCATTTTGAGTAATTTGCCGATTGGTTTCAGAACGTCTTGCATTGAAATTTACTAATTATTTGCCAGACATTCATTGTGGAACAAAAGTGATTTTCTCGGCGAGTTAAGCATTTTGAGTAATTTGCCGATTGGTTTCAGAACGTCTTGCATTGAAATTTACTATTTTTTGCCAGACATTCATTGTGGAACAAAAGTGATTTTCTCGGCGAGTTAAGCATTTTGAGTAATTTGCCGATTGGTTTCAGAACGTCTTGCATTGGAGTTTACTATTTTTTCCCAACCATTCATTGTGGGAAAAAAGTGATTTTCTCGGCGAGTTAAGCATTTTGAGTAATTTGCCGATTGGTTTCAGAACGGCTTGCATCACAATTAACTATTTTTTGCCAGGCATTGATTGTGGAAAAAAGTGATTTTTCTCGGCGAGTTAAGCATTTTGAGTAATTTGCCGATTGGTTTCAGAACGGCTTGCATCGAAATTAACTCTTTTTTGCCAGACATTCATTGTGGGGAAAAAGTGATTTTCTCGGCGAGTTAAGCATTTTGAGTAATTTGCCGATTAGTTTCAGAACCGCTTGCATCACAATTAACTATTTTTTGCCAGGCATTCATTGTGGAACAAAAGTGATTTTCTCGGCGAGTTAAGCATTTTGAGTAATTTGCCGATTGGTTTCAGAACGGCTTGCATTGAAATTTACCATTTTTTGCCAGGCATTCATTGTGGGGAAAAAGTGATTTTCTCGGCGAGTTAAGCATTTTGAGTAATTTGCCGATTGGTTTCAGAGCGGCTTGCATCACAATTAACTATTTTTTGCCAGGCATTCATTGTGGAACACAAGTGATTTTCTCGGCGAGTAAAGCATCTTGAGTAATTTGCCGATTGGTTTCAGAACGGCTTGCATCGAAATTAACTATTTTTTGCCAGCCATTCATTGTGGGGAAAAAGTGATTTTCTCGGCGAGTTAAGCATTTTGAGTAATTTGCCGATTGGTTTCAGAACGGCTTGCATCACAATTAACTATTTTTTGCCAGGCATTCATTGTGGAACAAAAGTGATTTTTCTCGGCGAGTTAAGCATTTTGAGTAATTTGCCGATTGGTTTCAGAACGTCTTGCATTGAAATTTACTATTTTTTGCCAGACATTCATTGTGGAACAAAAGTGATTTTCTCGGCGAGTTAAGCATTTTGAGTAATTTGCCGATTGGTTTCAGAACGGCTTGCATTGAAATTCACTATTTTTTGCCAGACATTCATTGTGGAAAGAAAGTGATTTTCTCGGCGAGTTAAGCATTTTGAGTAATTTGCCGATTGGTTTCAGAACGTCTTGCATTGAAATTAACTATTTTTTGCGAACCATTCATTGTGGAACAAAAGTGGTTTTCTCGGCGAGTTATGCATTTTGAGTAATTTGCCGATTGGTTTCAGAACGTCTTGCATTGAAATTTACTATTTTTTGCCAGCCATTCATTGTGGAACAAAAATGATTTTCCCGGCGAGTTAAGCATTTTGAGTAATTTGCCGATTGGTTTCAGAACGGCTTGCATTGAATTTCACTATTTTTTGCCAGACATTCATTGTGGAACAAAAGTGATTTTCACGGCGAGATAAGCATTTTGAGTAATTTGCCGATTGGTTTCAGAACGTCTTGCATTGAAATTTACTAATTTTTTGCCAGACATTCATTGTGGAACAAAAGTGATTTTCTCTGCGAGTTAAGCATTTTGAGTAATTTACCGATTGGTTTCAGAATGTCTTGCATTGAAATTTACTATTTTTTGCCAGACATTCATTGTGGAACAAAAGTGATTTTCTCGGCGAGTTAAGCATTTTGAGTAATTTACCGATTGGTTTCAGAACGGCTTGCATTGGAATTTACTATTTTTTGCCAGACATTCGTTGTGGGAAAAAACTGATTTTCTCGGCGAATTAAGCATTTTGAGTAATTTGCCGATTGGTTTCAGAACGTCTTGCATTGAAGTTTACTATTTTTTGCCAACCATTCATTGTGGGAAAAAAGTGATTTTCTCGGCGAGTTAAGCATTTTGAGTAATTTGCCGATTGGTTTCAGAACGGCTTGCATTGAAATTCACTATTTTTTGCCAGACATTCATTGTGGAAAGAAAGTGATTTTCTCGGCGAGTTACGCATTTTGAGTAATTTGCCGATTGGTTTCAGAACGTCTTGCATTGAAATTAACTATTTTTTGCGAACCATTCATTGTGGAACAAAAGTGGTTTTCTCGGCGAGTTAAGCATTTTGAGTAATTTGCCGATTGGTTTCAGAATGTCTTGCATTGAAATTAACTATTTTTTGCCAACCATTCATTGTGGGAAAAAAGTGATTTTCTCGGCGAATTAAGCATTTTGAGTAATTTGCCGATTAGTTTCAGAACGGCTTGCATCACAATTAACTATTTTTTGCTAGGCATTCATTGTGGAACAAAAGTGAGTTTCTCGGCGAGTTAAGCATTTTGAGTAATTTGCCGATTGGTTTCAGAACGTCTTGCATTGAAATTAACTATTTTTTGCGAACCATTCATTGTGGAACAAAAGTGGTTTTCTCGGCGAGTTAAGCATTTTGAGTAATTTGCCGATTGGTTTCAGAACGTCTTGCATTGAAATTTACTATATTTTGCCAGCCATTCATTGTGGAACAAAAATGATTTTCCCGGCGAGTTAAGCATTTTGAGTAATTTGCCGATTGGTTTCAGAACGGCTTGCATTGAATTTCACTATGCTTTGCCAGGCATTCATTCTGGAACAAAAGTGATTTTCTCGGCGTGTTAAGCATTTTGAGTAATTTGCCGATTGGTTTCAGAACGGCTTGCATTGAAATTAACTATTTTTTGCCAGACATTCATTGTGGAACAAAAGTGATTTTCTCGGCGAGATAAGCATTTTGAGTAATTTGCCGATTGGTTTCAGAACGTCTTGCATTGAAATTTACTAAGTTTTTGCCAGACATTCATTGTGGAACAAAAGTGATTTTCTCGGCGAGTTAAGCATTTTGAGTAATTTGCCGATTGGTTTCAGAACGTCTTGCATTGAAATTTACTATTTTTTGCCAGACATTCATTGTGGAACAAAAGTGATTTTCTCGGCGAGTTAAGCATTTTGAGTAATTTACCGATTGGTTTCAGAACAGCTTGCATTGGAATTTACTATTTTTTGCCAGACATTCGTTGTGGGAAAAAACTGATTTTCTCGGCGAGTTAAGCATTTTGAGTAATTTGCCGATTGGTTTCAGAACGTCTTGCATTGAAGTTTACTATTTTTTTCCCAACCATTCATTGTGGGAAAAAAGTGATTTTCTCGGCGAGTTAAGCATTTTGAGTAATTTGCCGATTGGTTTCAGAACGGCTTGCATCACAATTAACTATTTTTTGCCAGGCATTGATTGTGGAAAAAAGTGATTTTTCTCGGCGAGTTAAGCATTTTGAGTAATTTGCCGATTGGTTTCAGAACGGCTTGCATCGAAATTAACTCTTTTTTGCCAGACATTCATTGTGGGGAAAAAGTGATTTTCTCGGCGAGTTAAGCATTTTGAGTAATTTGCCGATTAGTTTCAGAACCGCTTGCATCACAATTAACTATTTTTTGCCAGGCATTCATTGTGGAACAAAAGTGATTTTCTCGGCGAGTTAAGCATTTTGAGTAATTTGCCGATTGGTTTCAGAACGGCTTGCATTGAAATTTACCATTTTTTGCCAGGCATTCATTGTGGGGAAAAAGTGATTTTCTCGGCGAGTTAAGCATTTTGAGTAATTTGCCGATTGGTTTCAGAGCGGCTTGCATCACAATTAACTATTTTTTGCCAGGCATTCATTGTGGAACACAAGTGATTTTCTCGGCGAGTAAAGCATCTTGAGTAATTTGCCGATTGGTTTCAGAACGGCTTGCATCGAAATTAACTATTTTTTGCCAGCCATTCATTGTGGGGAAAAAGTGATTTTCTCGGCGAGTTAAGCATTTTGAGTAATTTGCCGATTGGTTTCAGAACGGCTTGCATCACAATTAACTATTTTTTGCTAGGCATTCATTGTGGAACAAAAGTGAGTTTCTCGGCGAGTTAAGCATTTTGAGTAATTTGCCGATTGGTTTCAGAACGTCTTGCATTGAAATTAACTATTTTTTGCGAACCATTCATTGTGGAACAAAAGTGGTTTTCTCGGCGAGTTAAGCATTTTGAGTAATTTGCCGATTGGTTTCAGAACGTCTTGCATTGAAATTTACTATATTTTGCCAGCCATTCATTGTGGAACAAAAATGATTGTCCCGGCGAGTTAAGCATTTTGAGTAATTTGCCGATTGGTTTCAGAACGGCTTGCATTGAATTTCACTATGCTTTGCCAGACATTCATTGTGGAACAAAAGTGATTTTCTCGGCGAGATAAGCATTTTGAGTAATTTGCCGATTGGTTTCAGAACGTCTTGCATTGAAATTTACTAATTTTTTGCCAGACATTCATTGTGGAACAAAAGTGATTTTCTCGGCGAGTTAAGCATTTTGAGTAATTTGCCGATTGGTTTCAGAACGTCTTGCATTGAAATTTACTATTTTTTGCCAGACATTCATTGTGGAACAAAAGTGATTTTCTCGGCGAGTTAAGCATTTTGAGTAATTTACCGATTGGTTTCAGAACGGCTTGCATTGGAATTTACTATTTTTTGCCAGACATTCGTTGTGGGAAAAAACTGATTTTCTCGGCGAGTTAAGCATTTTGAGTAATTTGCCGATTGGTTTCAGAACGTCTTGCATTGGAGTTTACTATTTTTTCCCAACCATTCATTGTGGGAAAAAAGTGATTTTCTCGGCGAGTTAAGCATTTTGAGTAATTTGCCGATTGGTTTCAGAACGGCTTGCATCACAATTAACTATTTTTTGCCAGGCATTGATTGTGGAAAAAAGTGATTTTTCTCGGCGAGTTAAGCATTTTGAGTAATTTGCCGATTGGTTTCAGAACGGCTTGCATCGAAATTAACTCTTTTTTGCCAGACATTCATTGTGGGGAAAAAGTGATTTTCTCGGCGAGTTAAGCATTTTGAGTAATTTGCCGATTAGTTTCAGAACCGCTTGCATCACAATTAACTATTTTTTGCCAGGCATTCATTGTGGAACAAAAGTGATTTTCTCGGCGAGTTAAGCATTTTGAGTAATTTGCCGATTGGTTTCAGAACGGCTTGCATTGAAATTTACCATTTTTTGCCAGGCATTCATTGTGGGGAAAAAGTGATTTTCTCGGCGAGTTAAGCATTTTGAGTAATTTGCCGATTGGTTTCAGAGCGGCTTGCATCACAATTAACTATTTTTTGCCAGGCATTCATTGTGGAACACAAGTGATTTTCTCGGCGAGTAAAGCATCTTGAGTAATTTGCCGATTGGTTTCAGAACGGCTTGCATCGAAATTAACTATTTTTTGCCAGCCATTCATTGTGGGGAAAAAGTGATTTTCTCGGCGAGTTAAGCATTTTGAGTAATTTGCCGATTGGTTTCAGAACGGCTTGCATCACAATTAACTATTTTTTGCCAGGCATTCATTGTGGAACAAAAGTGATTTTTCTCGGCGAGTTAAGCATTTTGAGTAATTTGCCGATTGGTTTCAGAACGTCTTGCATTGAAATTTACTATTTTTTGCCAGACATTCATTGTGGAACAAAAGTGATTTTCTCGGCGAGTTAAGCATTTTGAGTAATTTGCCGATTGGTTTCAGAACGGCTTGCATTGAAATTCACTATTTTTTGCCAGACATTCATTGTGGAAAGAAAGTGATTTTCTCGGCGAGTTAAGCATTTTGAGTAATTTGCCGATTGGTTTCAGAACGTCTTGCATTGAAATTAACTATTTTTTGCGAACCATTCATTGTGGAACAAAAGTGGTTTTCTCGGCGAGTTATGCATTTTGAGTAATTTGCCGATTGGTTTCAGAACGTCTTGCATTGAAATTTACTATTTTTTGCCAGCCATTCATTGTGGAACAAAAATGATTTTCCCGGCGAGTTAAGCATTTTGAGTAATTTGCCGATTGGTTTCAGAACGGCTTGCATTGAATTTCACTATTTTTTGCCAGACATTCATTGTGGAACAAAAGTGATTTTCACGGCGAGATAAGCATTTTGAGTAATTTGCCGATTGGTTTCAGAACGTCTTGCATTGAAATTTACTAATTTTTTGCCAGACATTCATTGTGGAACAAAAGTGATTTTCTCGGCGAGTTAAGCATTTTGAGTAATTTACCGATTGGTTTCAGAACGTCTTGCATTGAAATTTACTATTTTTTGCCAGACATTCATTGTGGAACAAAAGTGATTTTCTCGGCGAGTTAAGCATTTTGAGTAATTTACCGATTGGTTTCAGAACGGCTTGCATTGGAATTTACTATTTTTTGCCAGACATTCGTTGTGGGAAAAAACTGATTTTCTCGGCGAGTTAAGCATTTTGAGTAATTTGCCGATTGGTTTCAGAACGTCTTGCATTGAAGTTTACTATTTTTTGCCAACCATTCATTGTGGGAAAAAAGTGATTTTCTCGGCGAGTTAAGCATTTTGAGTAATTTGCCGATTGGTTTCAGAACGGCTTGCATCACAATTAACTATTTTTTGCCAGGCATTGATTGTGGAAAAAAAGTGATTTTTCTCGGGGAGTTAAGCATTTTGAGTAATTTGCCGATTGGTTTCAGAACGGCTTGCATCGAAATTAACTCTTTTTTGCCAGACATTCATTGTGGGGAAAAAGTGATTTTCTCGGCGAGTTA
Organism: Scyliorhinus torazame; assembly: GCF_047496885.1. NCBI lineage: Eukaryota > Metazoa > Chordata > Chondrichthyes > Carcharhiniformes > Scyliorhinidae > Scyliorhinus > Scyliorhinus torazame. The sequence continues at coordinate 200,825 of NW_027307997.1, read as the reverse complement.
AGCATTTTGAGTAATTTGCCGATTAGTTTCAGAACCGCTTGCATCACAATTAACTATTTTTTGCCAGGCATTCATTGTGGAACAAAAGTGATTTTCTCGGCGAGTTAAGCATTTTGAGTAATTTGCCGATTGGTTTCAGAACGGCTTGCATTGAAATTTACCATTTTTTGCCAGGCATTCATTGTGGGGAAAAAGTGATTTTCTCGGCGAGTTAAGCATTTTGAGTAATTTGCCGATTGGTTTCAGAACGGCTTGCATTGAAATTCACTATTTTTTGCCAGACATTCATTGTGGAAAGAAAGTGATTTTCTCGGCGAGTTAAGCATTTTGAGTAATTTGCCGATTGGTTTCAGAACGTCTTGCATTGAAATTAACTATTTTTTGCGAACCATTCATTGTGGAACAAAAGTGGTTTTCTCGGCGAGTTATGCATTTTGAGTAATTTGCCGATTGGTTTCAGAACGTCTTGCATTGAAATTTACTATTTTTTGCCAGCCATTCATTGTGGAACAAAAATGATTTTCCCGGCGAGTTAAGCATTTTGAGTAATTTGCCGATTGGTTTCAGAACGGCTTGCATTGAATTTCACTATTTTTTGCCAGACATTCATTGTGGAACAAAAGTGATTTTCACGGCGAGATAAGCATTTTGAGTAATTTGCCGATTGGTTTCAGAACGTCTTGCATTGAAATTTACTAATTTTTTGCCAGACATTCATTGTGGAACAAAAGTGATTTTCTCGGCGAGTTAAGCATTTTGAGTAATTTACCGATTGGTTTCAGAACGTCTTGCATTGAAATTTACTATTTTTTGCCAGACATTCATTGTGGAACAAAAGTGATTTTCTCGGCGAGTTAAGCATTTTGAGTAATTTACCGATTGGTTTCAGAACGGCTTGCATTGGAATTTACTATTTTTTGCCAGACATTCGTTGTGGGAAAAAACTGATTTTCTCGGCGAGTTAAGCATTTTGAGTAATTTGCCGATTGGTTTCAGAACGTCTTGCATTGAAGTTTACTATTTTTTGCCAACCATTCATTGTGGGAAAAAAGTGATTTTCTCGGCGAGTTAAGCATTTTGAGTAATTTGCCGATTGGTTTCAGAACGGCTTGCATCACAATTAACTATTTTTTGCCAGGCATTGATTGTGGAAAAAAAGTGATTTTTCTCGGGGAGTTAAGCATTTTGAGTAATTTGCCGATTGGTTTCAGAACGGCTTGCATCGAAATTAACTCTTTTTTGCCAGACATTCATTGTGGGGAAAAAGTGATTTTCTCGGCGAGTTAAGCATTTTGAGTAATTTGCCGATTAGTTTCAGAACCGCTTGCATCACAATTAACTATTTTTTGCCAGGCATTCATTGTGGAACAAAAGTGATTTTCTCGGCGAGTTAAGCATTTTGAGTAATTTGCCGATTGGTTTCAGAACGGCTTGCATTGAAATTTACCATTTTTTGCCAGGCATTCATTGTGGTGAAAAAGTGATTTTCTCGGCGAGTTAAGCATTTTGAGTAATTTGCCGATTGGTTTCAGAGCGGCTTTCATCGCAATTAACTATTTTTTGCCAGGCATTCATTGTGGAACACAAGTGATTTTCTCGGCGAGTAAAGCATTTTGAGTAATTTGCCGATTGGTTTCAGAACGGCTTGCATCGAAATTAACTATTTTTTGCCAGCCATTCATTGTGGGGAAAAAGTGATTTTCTCGGCGAGTTAAGCATTTTGAGTAATTTGCCGATTGGTTTCAGAACGGCTTGCATTGAAATTTACTATTTTTTGCCAGACATTCATTGTGGAACAAAAGTGATTTTCTCGGCGAGTTAAGCATTTTGAGTAATTTGCCGATTGGTTTCAGAACGGCTTGCATTGAAATTCACTATTTTTTGCCAGACATTCATTGTGGAAAGAAAGTGATTTTCTCGGCGAGTTAAGCATTTTGAGTAATTTGCCGATTGGTTTCAGAACGTCTTGCATTGAAATTAACTATTTTTTGCGAACCATTCATTGTGGAACAAAAGTGGTTTTCTCGGCGAGTTAAGCATTTTGAGTAATTTGCCGATTGGTTTCAGAACGGCTTGCATTGAACTTCACTATGCTTTGCCAGGCATTCATTCTGGAACAAAAGTGATTTTCACGGCGAGTTAAGCATTTTGAGTAATTTGCCGATTAGTTTCAGAACCGCTTGCATCACAATTAACTATTTTTTGCCAGGCATTCATTGTGGAACAAAAGTGATTTTCTCGGCGAGTTAAGCATTTTGAGTAATTTGCCGATTGGTTTCAGAACGGCTTGCATTGAAATTTACCATTTTTGCCAGGCATTCATTGTGGGGAAAAAGTGATTTTCTCGGCGAGTTAAGCATTTTGAGTAATTTGCAGATTGGTTTCAGAGCGGCTTGCATCACAATTAACTATTTTTTGCCAGGCATTCATTGTGGAACACAAGTGATTTTCTCGGCGAGTAAAGCATTTTGAGTAATTTGCCGATTGGTTTCAGAACGGCTTGCATCACAATTAACTATTTTTTGCCAGCCATTCATTGTGGGGAAAAAGTGATTTTCTCGGCGAGTTAAGCATTTTGAGTAATTTGCCGATTGGTTTCAGAACGGCTTGCATCACAATTAACTATTTTTTGCCAGGCATTCATTGTGGAACAAAAGTGATTTTTCTCGGCGAGTTAAGCATTTTGAGTAATTTGCCGATTGGTTTCAGAACGTCTTGCATTGAAATTTACTATTTTTTGCCAGACATTCATTGTGGAACAAAAGTGATTTTCTCGGCGAGTTAAGCATTTTGAGTAATTTGCCGATTGGTTTCAGAACGGCTTGCATTGAAATTCACTATTTTTTGCCAGACATTCATTGTGGAAAGAAAGTGATTTTCTCGGCGAGTTAAGCATTTTGAGTAATTTGCCGATTGGTTTCAGAACGTCTTGCATTGAAATTAACTATTTTTTGCGAACCATTCATTGTGGAACAAAAGTGGTTTTCTCGGCGAGTTATGCATTTTGAGTAATTTGCCGATTGGTTTCAGAACGTCTTGCATTGAAATTTACTATTTTTTGCCAGCCATTCATTGTGGAACAAAAATGATTTTCCCGGCGAGTTAAGCATTTTGAGTAATTTGCCGATTGGTTTCATAACGGCTTGCATTGAATTTCACTATTTTTTGCCAGACATTCATTGTGGAACAAAAGTGATTTTCACGGCGAGATAAGCATTTTGAGTAATTTGCCGATTGGTTTCAGAACGTCTTGCATTGAAATTTACTAATTTTTTGCCAGACATTCATTGTGGAACAAAAGTGATTTTCTCGGCGAGTTAAGCATTTTGAGTAATTTACCGATTGGTTTCAGAACGTCTTGCATTGAAATTTACTATTTTTTGCCAGACATTCATTGTGGAACAAAAGTGATTTTTCTCGGGGAGTTAAGCATTTTGAGTAATTTGCCGATTGGTTTCAGAACGGCTTGCATCGAAATTAACTCTTTTTTGCCAGACATTCATTGTGGGGAAAAAGTGATTTTCTCGGCGAGTTAAGCATTTTGAGTAATTTGCCGATTAGTTTCAGAACCGCTTGCATCACAATTAACTATTTTTTGCCAGGCATTCATTGTGGAACAAAAGTGATTTTCTCGGCGAGTTAAGCATTTTGAGTAATTTGCCGATTGGTTTCAGAACGGCTTGCATTGAAATTTACCATTTTTTGCCAGGCATTCATTGTGGGGAAAAAGTGATTTTCTCGGCGAGTTAAGCATTTTGAGTAATTTGCCGATTGGTTTCAGAACGGCTTGCATTGAAATTCACTATTTTTTGCCAGACATTCATTGTGGAAAGAAAGTGATTTTCTCGGCGAGTTAAGCATTTTGAGTAATTTGCCGATTGGTTTCAGAACGTCTTGCATTGAAATTAACTATTTTTTGCGAACCATTCATTGTGGAACAAAAGTGGTTTTCTCGGCGAGTTATGCATTTTGAGTAATTTGCCGATTGGTTTCAGAACGTCTTGCATTGAAATTTACTATTTTTTGCCAGCCATTCATTGTGGAACAAAAATGATTTTCCCGGCGAGTTAAGCATTTTGAGTAATTTGCCGATTGGTTTCAGAACGGCTTGCATTGAATTTCACTATTTTTTGCCAGACATTCATTGTGGAACAAAAGTGATTTTCACGGCGAGATAAGCATTTTGAGTAATTTGCCGATTGGTTTCAGAACGTCTTGCATTGAAATTTACTAATTTTTTGCCAGACATTCATTGTGGAACAAAAGTGATTTTCTCGGCGAGTTAAGCATTTTGAGTAATTTACCGATTGGTTTCAGAACGTCTTGCATTGAAATTTACTATTTTTTGCCAGACATTCATTGTGGAACAAAAGTGATTTTCTCGGCGAGTTAAGCATTTTGAGTAATTTACCGATTGGTTTCAGAACGGCTTGCATTGGAATTTACTATTTTTTGCCAGACATTCGTTGTGGGAAAAAACTGATTTTCTCGGCGAGTTAAGCATTTTGAGTAATTTGCCGATTGGTTTCAGAACGTCTTGCATTGAAGTTTACTATTTTTTGCCAACCATTCATTGTGGGAAAAAAGTGATTTTCTCGGCGAGTTAAGCATTTTGAGTAATTTGCCGATTGGTTTCAGAACGGCTTGCATCACAATTAACTATTTTTTGCCAGGCATTGATTGTGGAAAAAAAGTGATTTTTCTCGGGGAGTTAAGCATTTTGAGTAATTTGCCGATTGGTTTCAGAACGGCTTGCATCGAAATTAACTCTTTTTTGCCAGACATTCATTGTGGGGAAAAAGTGATTTTCTCGGCGAGTTAAGCATTTTGAGTAATTTGCCGATTAGTTTCAGAACCGCTTGCATCACAATTAACTATTTTTTGCCAGGCATTCATTGTGGAACAAAAGTGATTTTCTCGGCGAGTTAAGCATTTTGAGTAATTTGCCGATTGGTTTCAGAACGGCTTGCATTGAAATTTACCATTTTTTGCCAGGCATTCATTGTGGTGAAAAAGTGATTTTCTCGGCGAGTTAAGCATTTTGAGTAATTTGCCGATTGGTTTCAGAGCGGCTTTCATCGCAATTAACTATTTTTTGCCAGGCATTCATTGTGGAACACAAGTGATTTTCTCGGCGAGTAAAGCATTTTGAGTAATTTGCCGATTGGTTTCAGAACGGCTTGCATCGAAATTAACTATTTTTTGCCAGCCATTCATTGTGGGGAAAAAGTGATTTTCTCGGCGAGTTAAGCATTTTGAGTAATTTGCCGATTGGTTTCAGAACGGCTTGCATTGAAATTTACTATTTTTTGCCAGACATTCATTGTGGAACAAAAGTGATTTTCTCGGCGAGTTAAGCATTTTGAGTAATTTGCCGATTGGTTTCAGAACGGCTTGCATTGAAATTCACTATTTTTTGCCAGACATTCATTGTGGAAAGAAAGTGATTTTCTCGGCGAGTTAAGCATTTTGAGTAATTTGCCGATTGGTTTCAGAACGTCTTGCATTGAAATTAACTATTTTTTGCGAACCATTCATTGTGGAACAAAAGTGGTTTTCTCGGCGAGTTAAGCATTTTGAGTAATTTGCCGATTGGTTTCAGAACGGCTTGCATTGAACTTCACTATGCTTTGCCAGGCATTCATTCTGGAACAAAAGTGATTTTCACGGCGAGTTAAGCATTTTGAGTAATTTGCCGATTAGTTTCAGAACCGCTTGCATCACAATTAACTATTTTTTGCCAGGCATTCATTGTGGAACAAAAGTGATTTTCTCGGCGAGTTAAGCATTTTGAGTAATTTGCCGATTGGTTTCAGAACGGCTTGCATTGAAATTTACCATTTTTGCCAGGCATTCATTGTGGGGAAAAAGTGATTTTCTCGGCGAGTTAAGCATTTTGAGTAATTTGCAGATTGGTTTCAGAGCGGCTTGCATCACAATTAACTATTTTTTGCCAGGCATTCATTGTGGAACACAAGTGATTTTCTCGGCGAGTAAAGCATTTTGAGTAATTTGCCGATTGGTTTCAGAACGGCTTGCATCACAATTAACTATTTTTTGCCAGCCATTCATTGTGGGGAAAAAGTGATTTTCTCGGCGAGTTAAGCATTTTGAGTAATTTGCCGATTGGTTTCAGAACGGCTTGCATCACAATTAACTATTTTTTGCCAGGCATTCATTGTGGAACAAAAGTGATTTTTCTCGGCGAGTTAAGCATTTTGAGTAATTTGCCGATTGGTTTCAGAACGTCTTGCATTGAAATTTACTATTTTTTGCCAGACATTCATTGTGGAACAAAAGTGATTTTCTCGGCGAGTTAAGCATTTTGAGTAATTTGCCGATTGGTTTCAGAACGGCTTGCATTGAAATTCACTATTTTTTGCCAGACATTCATTGTGGAAAGAAAGTGATTTTCTCGGCGAGTTAAGCATTTTGAGTAATTTGCCGATTGGTTTCAGAACGTCTTGCATTGAAATTAACTATTTTTTGCGAACCATTCATTGTGGAACAAAAGTGGTTTTCTCGGCGAGTTATGCATTTTGAGTAATTTGCCGATTGGTTTCAGAACGTCTTGCATTGAAATTTACTATTTTTTGCCAGCCATTCATTGTGGAACAAAAATGATTTTCCCGGCGAGTTAAGCATTTTGAGTAATTTGCCGATTGGTTTCATAACGGCTTGCATTGAATTTCACTATTTTTTGCCAGACATTCATTGTGGAACAAAAGTGATTTTCACGGCGAGATAAGCATTTTGAGTAATTTGCCGATTGGTTTCAGAACGTCTTGCATTGAAATTTACTAATTTTTTGCCAGACATTCATTGTGGAACAAAAGTGATTTTCTCGGCGAGTTAAGCATTTTGAGTAATTTACCGATTGGTTTCAGAACGTCTTGCATTGAAATTTACTATTTTTTGCCAGACATTCATTGTGGAACAAAAGTGATTTTCTCGGCGAGTTAAGCATTTTGAGTAATTTACCGATTGGTTTCAGAACGGCTTGCATTGGAATTTACTATTTTTTGCCAGACATTCGTTGTGGGAAAAAACTGATTTTCTCGGCGAGTTAAGCATTTTGAGTAATTTGCCGATTGGTTTCAGAACGTCTTGCATTGAAGTTTACTATTTTTTGCCAACCATTCATTGTGGGAAAAAAGTGATTTTCTCGGCGAGTTAAGCATTTTGAGTAATTTGCCGATTGGTTTCAGAACGGCTTGCATCACAATTAACTATTTTTTGCCAGGCATTGATTGTGGAAAAAAAGTGATTTTTCTCGGGGAGTTAAGCATTTTGAGTAATTTGCCGATTGGTTTCAGAACGGCTTGCATCGAAATTAACTCTTTTTTGCCAGACATTCATTGTGGGGAAAAAGTGATTTTCTCGGCGAGTTAAGCATTTTGAGTAATTTGCCGATTAGTTTCAGAACCGCTTGCATCACAATTAACTATTTTTTGCCAGGCATTCATTGTGGAACAAAAGTGATTTTCTCGGCGAGTTAAGCATTTTGAGTAATTTGCCGATTGGTTTCAGAACGGCTTGCATTGAAATTTACCATTTTTTGCCAGGCATTCATTGTGGGGAAAAAGTGATTTTCTCGGCGAGTTAAGCATTTTGAGTAATTTGCCGATTGGTTTCAGAGCGGCTTTCATCGCAATTAACTATTTTTTGCCAGGCATTCATTGTGGAACACAAGTGATTTTCTCGGCGAGTAAAGCATTTTGAGTAATTTGCCGATTGGTTTCAGAACGGCTTGCATCGAAATTAACTATTTTTTGCCAGCCATTCATTGTGGGGAAAAAGTGATTTTCTCGGCGAGTTAAGCATTTTGAGTAATTTGCCGATTGGTTTCAGAACGGCTTGCATTGAAATTTACTATTTTTTGCCAGACATTCATTGTGGAACAAAAGTGATTTTCTCGGCGAGTTAAGCATTTTGAGTAATTTGCCGATTGGTTTCAGAACGGCTTGCATTGAAATTCACTATTTTTTGCCAGACATTCATTGTGGAAAGAAAGTGATTTTCTCGGCGAGTTAAGCATTTTGAGTAATTTGCCGATTGGTTTCAGAACGTCTTGCATTGAAATTAACTATTTTTTGCGAACCATTCATTGTGGAACAAAAGTGGTTTTCTCGGCGAGTTAAGCATTTTGAGTAATTTGCCGATTGGTTTCAGAACGGCTTGCATTGAACTTCACTATGCTTTGCCAGGCATTCATTCTGGAACAAAAGTGATTTTCACGGCGAGTTAAGCATTTTGAGTAATTTGCCGATTGGTTGCAGAACGGCTTGCATTGAAATTTACTATTTTTTGCCAGACATTCATTGTGGAACAAAAGTGATTTTCTCGGCGAGTTAAGCATTTTGAGTAATTTGCCGATTGGTTTCAGAACGGCTTGCATTGAAATTTACCATTTTTGCCAGGCATTCATTGTGGGGAAAAAGTGATTTTCTCGGCGAGTTAAGCATTTTGAGTAATTTGCAGATTGGTTTCAGAGCGGCTTGCATCACAATTAACTATTTTTTGCCAGGCATTCATTGTGGAACACAAGTGATTTTCTCGGCGAGTAAAGCATTTTGAGTAATTTGCCGATTGGTTTCAGAACGGCTTGCATCGAAATTAACTATTTTTTGCCAGCCATTCATTGTGGGGAAAAAGTGATTTTCTAGGCGAGTTAAGCATTTTGAGTAATTTGCCGATTGGTTTCAGAACGGCTTGCATCACAATTAACTATTTTTTGCCAGGCATTCATTGTGGAACAAAAGTGATTTTTCTCGGCGAGTTAAGCATTTTGAGTAATTTGCCGATTGGTTTCAGAACGGCTTGCATCGAAATTAACTATTTTTTGCCAGACATTCATTGTGGGGAAAATGTGATTTTCTCGGCGAGTTAAGCATTTTGAGTAATTTGCCGATTAGTTTCAGTACGGCTTGCATCGCAATTAACTATTTTTTGCTAGGCATTCATTGTGGAACAAAAGTGATTTTCTCGGCGAGTTAAGCATTTTGAGTAATTTGCCGATTGGTTCCAGAACGTCTTGCATTGAAATTTACTATTTTTTGCCAGACATTCATTGTGGAACAAAAGTGATTTTCTCGGCGAGTTAAGCATTTTGAGTAATTTGCCGATTGGTTTCAGAACGGCTTGCATTGAAATTCACTATTTTTTGCCAGACATTCATTGTGGAAAGAAAGTGATTTTCTCGGCGTGTTAAGCATTTTGAGTAATTTGCCGATTGGTTTCAGAACGGCTTGCATTGAAATTAACTATTTTTTGCCAGACATTCATTGTGGAACAAAAGTGATTTTCTCGGCGAGTTAAGCATTTTGAGTAATTTGCCGATTGGTTTCAGAACGTCTTGCATTGAAATTTACTATTTTTGGCCAGACATTCATTGTGGAACAAAAGTGATTTTCTCGGCGAGTTAAGCATTTTGAGTAATTTGCCGATTGGTTTCAGAACGGCTTGCATTGAAATTTACTATTTTTTGCCAGACATTCATTGTGGAAAGAAAGTGATTTTCTCGGCGAGTTAAGCATTTTGAGTAATTTGCCGATTGGTTTCAGAACGTCTTGCATTGAAATTAACTATTTTTTGCGAACCATTCATTGTGGAACAAAAGTGGTTTTCTCGGCGAGTTAAGCATTTTGAGTAATTTGCCGATTGGTTTCAGAATGTCTTGCATTGAAATTAACTATTTTTTGCCAACCATTCATTGTGGGAAAAAAGTGATTTTCTCGGCGAGTTAAGCATTTTGAGTAATTTGCCGATTAGTTTCAGAACGGCTTGCATCACAATTAACTATTTTTTGCTAGGCATTCATTGTGGAACAAAAGTGAGTTTCTCGGCGAGTTAAGCATTTTGAGTAATTTGCCGATTGGTTTCAGAACGTCTTGCATTGAAATTAACTATTTTTTGCGAACCATTCATTGTGGAACAAAAGTGGTTTTCTCGGCGAGTTAAGCATTTTGAGTAATTTGCCGATTGGTTTCAGAACGTCTTGCATTGAAATTTACTATTTTTTGCCAGCCATTCATTGAGGAACAAAAATGATTTTCCCGGCGAGTTAAGCATTTTGAGTAATTTGCCGATTGGTTTCAGAACGGCTTGCATTGAATTTCACTATGCTTTGCCAGGCATTCATTCTGGAGCAAAAGTGATTTTCTCGGCGAGTTAAGCATTTTGAGTAATTTGCCGATTGGTTTCAGAACGGCTTGCATTGAAATTAACTATTTTTTGCCAGACATTCATTGTGGAACAAAAGTGATTTTCTCGGCGAGATAAGCATTTTGAGTAATTTGCCGATTGGTTTCAGAACGTCTTGCATTGAAATTTACTAATTTTTTGCCAGACATTCATTGTGGAACAAAAGTGATTTTCTCGGCGAGTTAAGCATTTTGAGTAATTTGCCGATTGGTTTCAGAACGTCTTGCATTGAAATTTACTATTTTTTGCCAGACATTCATTGTGGAACAAAAGTGATTTTCTCGGCGAGTTAAGCATTTTGAGTAATTTACCGATTGGTTTCAGAACGGCTTGCATTGGAATTTACTATTTTTTGCCAGACATTCGTTGTGGGAAAAAACTGATTTTCTCGGCGAGTTAAGCATTTTGAGTAATTTGCCGATTGGTTTCAGAATGTCTTGCATTGAAATTAACTATTTTTTGCCAACCATTCATTGTGGGAAAAAAGTGATTTTCTCGGCGAGTTAAGCATTTTGAGTAATTTGCCGATTAGTTTCAGAACGGCTTGCATCACAATTAACTATTTTTTGCTAGGCATTCATTGTGGAACAAAAGTGAGTTTCTCGGCGAGTTAAGCATTTTGAGTAATTTGCCGATTGGTTTCAGAACGTCTTGCATTGAAATTAACTATTTTTTGCGAACCATTCATTGTGGAACAAAAGTGGTTTTCTCGGCGAGTTAAGCATTTTGAGTAATTTGCCGATTGGTTTCAGAACGTCTTGCATTGAAATTTACTATTTTTTGCCAGCCATTCATTGTGGAACAAAAATGATTTTCCCGGCGAGTTAAGCATTTTGAGTAATTTGCCGATTGGTTTCAGAACGGCTTGCATTGAATTTCACTATGCTTTGCCAGGCATTCATTCTGGAACAAAAGTGATTTTCTCGGCGAGTTAAGCATTTTGAGTAATTTGCCGATTGGTTTCAGAACGGCTTGCATTGAAATTTACTATTTTTTGCCAGACATTCATTGTGGAACAAAAGTGATTTTCTCGGCGAGTTAAGCATTTTGAGTAATTTACCGATTGGTTTCAGAACGGCTTGCATTGGAATTTACTATTTTTTGCCAGACATTCGTTGTGGGAAAAAACTGATTTTCTCGGCGAGTTAAGCATTTTGAGTAATTTGCCGATTGGTTTCAGAACGTCTTGCATTGAAGTTTACTATTTTTTCCCAACCATTCATTGTGGGAAAAAAGTGATTTTCTCGGCGAGTTAAGCATTTTGAGTAATTTGCCGATTGGTTTCAGAACGGCTTGCATCACAATTAACTATTTTTTGCCAGGCATTGATTGTGGAAAAAAATGATTTTTCTCGGCGAGTTAAGCATTTTGAGTAATTTGCCGATTGGTTTCAGAACGGCTTGCATCGAAATTAACTCTTTTTTGCCAGACATTCATTGTGGGGAAAAAGTGATTTTCTCAGCGAGTTAAGCATTTTGAGTAATTTGCCGATTAGTTTCAGAACCGCTTGCATTGAAATTTACCATTTTTTGCCAGGCATTCATTGTGGGGAAAAAGTGATTTTCTCGGCGAGTTAAGCATTTTGAGTAATTTGCCGATTGGTTTCAGAGCGGCTTGCATCACAATTAACTATTTTTTGCCAGGCATTCATTGTGGAACACAAGTGATTTTCTCGGCGAGTAAAGCAGTTTGAGTAATTTGCCGATTGGTTTCAGAACGGCTTGCATCGAAATTAACTATTTTTTGCCAGCCATTCATTGTGGGGAAAAAGTGATTTTCTCGGCGAGTTAAGCATTTTGAGTAATTTGCCGATTGGTTTCAGAACGGCTTGCATCACAATTAACTATTTTTTGCCAGGCATTCATTGTGGAACAAAAGTGATTTTTCTCGGCGAGTTAAGCATTTTGAGTAATTTGCCGATTGGTTTCAGAACGGCTTGCATCGAAATTAACTATTTTTTGCCAGACATTCATTGTGTGGAAAATGTGATTTTCTCGGCGAGTTAAGCATTTTGAGTAATTTGCCGATTAGTTTCAGTACGGCTTGCATCACAATTAACTATTTTTTGCTTGGCATTCATTGTGGAACAAAAGTGATTTTCTCGGCGAGTTAAGCATTTTGAGTAATTTGCCGATTGGTTTCAGAACGTCTTGCATTGAAATTTACTATTTTTTGCCAGACCTTCATTGTGGAACAAAAGTGATTTTCTCGGCGAGTTAAGCATTTTGAGTAATTTGCCGATCGGTTTCAGAACGGCTTGCATTGAAATTCACTATTTTTTGCCAGACATTCATTGTGGAAAGAAAGTGATTTTCTCGGCGAGTTTAGCATTTTGAGTAATTTGCCGATTGGTTTCAGAACGTCTTGCATTGAAATTAACTATTTTTTGCGAACCATTCATTGTGGAACAAAAGTGGTTTTCTCGGCGAGTTAAGCATTTTGAGTAATTTGCCGATTGGTTTCAGAATGTCTTGCATTGAAATTAACTATTTTTTGCCAACCATTCATTGTGGGAAAAAAGTGATTTTCTGGGCGAGTTAAGCATTTTGAGTAATTTGCCGATTAGTTTCAGAACGACTTGCATCACAATTAACTATTTTTTGCTAGGCATTCATTGTGGAACAAAAGTGAGTTTCTCGGCGAGTTAAGCATTTTGAGTAATTTGCCGATTGGTTTCAGAACGTCTTGCATTGAAATTTACTATTTTTTGCCAGACATTCATTCTGGAACAAAAGTGATTTTCTCGGCGAGTTAAGCATTTTGAGTAATTTACCGATTGGTTTCAGAACGACTTGCATTGAAATTCACTATTTTTTGCCAGACATTCATTGTGGAAAGAAAGTGATTTTCTCGGCGAGTTAAGCATTTTGAGTAATTTGCCGATTGGTTTCAGAACGTCTTGCATTGAAATTAACTATTTTTTGCGAACCATTCATTGTGGAACAAAAGTGGTTTTCTCGGCGAGTTATGCATTTTGAGTAATTTGCCGATTGGTTTCAGAACGTCTTGCATTGAAATTTACTATTTTTTGCCAGCCATTCATTGTGGAACAAAAATGATTTTCCCGGCGAGTTAAGCATTTTGAGTAATTTGCCGATTGGTTTCAGAACGGCTTGCATTGAATTTCACTATTTTTTGCCAGACATTCATTGTGGAACAAAAGTGATTTTCACGGCGAGATAAGCATTTTGAGTAATTTGCCGATTGGTTTCAGAACGTCTTGCATTGAAATTTACTAATTTTTTGCCAGACATTCATTGTGGAACAAAAGTGATTTTCTCGGCGAGTTAAGCATTTTGAGTAATTTACCGATTGGTTTCAGAACGTCTTGCATTGAAATTTACTATTTTTTGCCAGACATTCATTGTGGAACAAAAGTGATTTTCTCGGCGAGTTAAGCATTTTGAGTAATTTACCGATTGGTTTCAGAACGGCTTGCATTGGAATTTACTATTTTTTGCCAGACATTCGTTGTGGGAAAAAACTGATTTTCTCGGCGAGTTAAGCATTTTGAGTAATTTGCCGATTGGTTTCAGAACGTCTTGCATTGAAATTAACTATTTTTTGCGAACCATTCATTGTGGAACAAAAGTGGTTTTCTCGGCGAGTTAAGCATTTTGAGTAATTTGCCGATTGGTTTCAGAATGTCTTGCATTGAAATTAACTATTTTTTGCCAACCATTCATTGTGGAACAAAAGTGATTTTCTCGGCGAGTTAAGCATTTTGAGTAATTTGCCGATTGGTTTCAGAACGGCTTGCATTGAAATTCACTATTTTTTGCCAGACATTCATTGTGGAAAGAAAGTGATTTTCTCGGCGAGTTAAGCATTTTGAGTAATTTGCCGATTGGTTTCAGAACGTCTTGCATTGAAATTAACTATTTTTTGCGAACCATTCATTGTGGAACAAAAGTGGTTTTCTCGGCGAGTTAAGCATTTTGAGTAATTTGCCGATTGGTTTCAGAACGTCTTGCATTGAAATTTACTATTTTTTGCCAGCCATTCATTGTGGAACAAAAATGATTTTCCCGGCGAGTTAAGCATTTTGAGTAATTTGCCGATTGGTTTCAGAACGGCTTGCATTGAATTTCACTATGCTTTGCCAGGCATTCATTCTGGAACAAAAGTGATTTTCTCGGCGAGTTAAGCATTTTGAGTAATTTGCCGATTGGTTTCAGAACGTCTTGCATTGAACTTTACTATTTTTGGCCAGACATTCATTGTGGAACAAAAGTGATTTTCTCGGCGAGTTAAGCATTTTGAGTAATTTGCCGATTGGTTTCAGAACGTCTTGCATTGAAATTTACTGTTTTTTGCCAGACATTCATTGTGGAACAAAAGTGATTTTCTCGGCGAGTTAAGCATTTTGAGTAATTTGCCGATTGGTTTCAGAACGGCTTGCATTGAAATTCACTATTTTTTGCCAGACATTCATTGTGGAAAGAAAGTGATTTTCTCGGCGAGTTAAGCATTTTGAGTAATTTGCCGATTGGTTTCAGAACGTCTTGCATTGAAATTAACTATTTTTTGCGAACCATTCATTGTGGAACAAAAGTGGTTTTCTCGGCGAGTTAAGCATTTTGAGTAATTTGCCGATTGGTTTCAGAATGTCTTGCATTGAAATTAACTATTTTTTGCCAACCATTCATTGTGGGAAAAAAGTGATTTTCTCGGCGAGTTAAGCATTTTGAGTAATTTGCCGATTAGTTTCAGAACGGCTTGCATCACAATTAACTATTTTTTGCTAGGCATTCATTGTGGAACAAAAGTGAGTTTCTCGGCGAGTTAAGCATTTTGAGTAATTTGCCGATTGGTTTCAGAACGTCTTGCATTGAAATTAACTATTTTTTGCGAACCATTCATTGTGGAACAAAAGTGGTTTTCTCGGCGAGTTAAGCATTTTGAGTAATTTGCCGATTGGTTTCAGAACGTCTTGCATTGAAATTTACTATTTTTTGCCAGCCATTCATTGAGGAACAAAAATGATTTTCCCGGCGAGTTAAGCATTTTGAGTAATTTGCCGATTGGTTTCAGAACGGCTTGCATTGAATTTCACTATGCTTTGCCAGGCATTCATTCTGGAGCAAAAGTGATTTTCTCGGCGAGTTAAGCATTTTGAGTAATTTGCCGATTGGTTTCAGAACGGCTTGCATTGAAATTAACTATTTTTTGCCAGACATTCATTGTGGAACAAAAGTGATTTTCTCGGCGAGATAAGCATTTTGAGTAATTTGCCGATTGGTTTCAGAACGTCTTGCATTGAAATTTACTAATTTTTTGCCAGACATTCATTGTGGAACAAAAGTGATTTTCTCGGCGAGTTAAGCATTTTGAGTAATTTGCCGATTGGTTTCAGAACGTCTTGCATTGAAATTTACTATTTTTTGCCAGACATTCATTGTGGAACAAAAGTGATTTTCTCGGCGAGTTAAGCATTTTGAGTAATTTACCGATTGGTTTCAGAACGGCTTGCATTGGAATTTACTATTTTTTGCCAGACATTCGTTGTGGGAAAAAACTGATTTTCTCGGCGAGTTAAGCATTTTGAGTAATTTGCCGATTGGTTTCAGAATGTCTTGCATTGAAATTAACTATTTTTTGCCAACCATTCATTGTGGGAAAAAAGTGATTTTCTCGGCGAGTTAAGCATTTTGAGTAATTTGCCGATTAGTTTCAGAACGGCTTGCATCACAATTAACTATTTTTTGCTAGGCATTCATTGTGGAACAAAAGTGAGTTTCTCGGCGAGTTAAGCATTTTGAGTAATTTGCCGATTGGTTTCAGAACGTCTTGCATTGAAATTAACTATTTTTTGCGAACCATTCATTGTGGAACAAAAGTGGTTTTCTCGGCGAGTTAAGCATTTTGAGTAATTTGCCGATTGGTTTCAGAACGTCTTGCATTGAAATTTACTATTTTTTGCCAGCCATTCATTGTGGAACAAAAATGATTTTCCCGGCGAGTTAAGCATTTTGAGTAATTTGCCGATTGGTTTCAGAACGGCTTGCATTGAATTTCACTATGCTTTGCCAGGCATTCATTCTGGAACAAAAGTGATTTTCTCGGCGAGTTAAGCATTTTGAGTAATTTGCCGATTGGTTTCAGAACGGCTTGCATTGAAATTAACTATTTTTTGCCAGACATTCATTGTGGAACAAAAGTGATTTTCTCGGCGAGATAAGCATTTTGAGTAATTTGCCGATTGGTTTCAGAACGTCTTGCATTGAAATTTACTAATTTTTTGCCAGACATTCATTGTGGAACAAAAGTGATTTTCTCGGCGAGTTAAGCATTTTGAGTAATTTGCCGATTGGTTTCAGAACGTCTTGCATTGAAATTTACTATTTTTTGCCAGACATTCATTGTGGAACAAAAGTGATTTTCTCGGCGAGTTAAGCATTTTGAGTAATTTACCGATTGGTTTCAGAACGGCTTGCATTGGAATTTACTATTTTTTGCCAGACATTCGTTGTGGGAAAAAACTGATTTTCTCGGCGAGTTAAGCATTTTGAGTAATTTGCCGATTGGTTTCAGAACGTCTTGCATTGAAGTTTACTATTTTTTCCCAACCATTCATTGTGGGAAAAAAGTGATTTTCTCGGCGAGTTAAGCATTTTGAGTAATTTGCCGATTGGTTTCAGAACGGCTTGCATCACAATTAACTATTTTTTGCCAGGCATTGATTGTGGAAAAAAATGATTTTTCTCGGCGAGTTAAGCATTTTGAGTAATTTGCCGATTGGTTTCAGAACGGCTTGCATCGAAATTAACTCTTTTTTGCCAGACATTCATTGTGGGGAAAAAGTGATTTTCTCGGCGAGTTAAGCATTTTGAGTAATTTGCCGATTAGTTTCAGAACCGCTTGCATCACAATTAACTATTTTTTGCCAGGCATTCATTGTGGAACAAAAGTGATTTTCTCGGCGAGTTAAGCATTTTGAGTAATTTGCCGATTGGTTTCAGAACGGCTTGCATTGAATTTCACTATGCTTTGCCAGGCATTCATTCTGGAACAAAAGTGATTTTCTCGGCGAGTTAAGCATTTTGAGTAATTTGCCGATTGGTTTCAGAACGGCTTGCATTGAAAATCACTATTTTTTGCCAGACATTCATTGTGGAAAGAAAGTGATTTTCTCGGCGAGTTAGGCATTTTGAGTAATTTGCCGATTGGTTTCAGAACGTCTTGCATTGAAATTAACTATTTTTTGCGAACCATTCATTGTGGAACAAAAGTGGTTTTCTCGGCGAGTTAAGCATTTTGAGTAATTTGCCGATTGGTTTCAGAATGTCTTGCATTGAAATTAACTATTTTTTGCCAACCATTCATTGTGGGAAAAAAGTGATTTTCTCGGCGAGTTAAGCATTTTGAGTAATTTGCCGATTAGTTTCAGAACGGCTTGCATCACAATTAACTATTTTTTGCTCGGCATTCATTGTGGAACAAAAGTGAGTTTCTCGGCGAGTGAAGCATTTTGAGTAATTTGCCGATTGGTTTCAGAACGTCTTGCATTGAAATTAACTATTTTTTGCGAACCATTCATTGTGGAACAAAAGTGGTTTTCTCGGCGAGTTAAGCATTTTGAGTAATTTGCCGATTGGTTTCAGAACGTCTTGCATTGAAATTTACTATTTTTTGCCAGCCATTCATTGTGGAACAAAAATGATTTTCCCGGCGAGTTAAGCATTTTGAGTAATTTGCCGATTGGTTTCAGAACGGCTTGCATTGAATTTCACTATGCTTTGCCAGGCATTCATTCTGGAACAAAAGTGATTTTCTCGGCGAGTTAAGCATTTTGAGTAATTTGCCGATTGGTTTCAGAACGGCTTGCATTGAAATTAACTATTTTTTGCCAGACATTCATTGTGGAACAAAAGTGATTTTCTCGGCGAGATAAGCATTTTGAGTAATTTGCCGATTGGTTTCAGAACGTCTTGCATTGAAATTTACTAATTTTTTGCCAGACATTCATTGTGGAACAAAAGTGATTTTCTCGGCGAGTTAAGCATTTTGAGTAATTTGCCGATTGGTTTCAGAACGTCTTGCATTGAAATTTACTATTTTTTGCCAGACATTCATTGTGGAACAAAAGTGATTTTCTCGGCGAGTTAAGCATTTTGAGTAATTTACCGATTGGTTTCAGAACGGCTTGCATTGGAATTTACTATTTTTTGCCAGACATTCGTTGTGGGAAAAAACTGATTTTCTCGGCGAGTTAAGCATTTTGAGTAATTTGCCGATTGGTTTCAGAACGTCTTGCATTGAAGTTTACTATTTTTTCCCAACCATTCATTGTGGGAAAAAAGTGATTTTCTCGGCGAGTTAAGCATTTTGAGTAATTTGCCGATTGGTTTCAGAACGGCTTGCATCACAATTAACTATTTTTTGCCAGGCATTGATTGTGGAAAAAAATGATTTTTCTCGGCGAGTTAAGCATTTTGAGTAATTTGCCGATTGGTTTCAGAACGGCTTGCATCGAAATTAACTCTTTTTTGCCAGACATTCATTGTGGGGAAAAAGTGATTTTCTCGGCGAGTTAAGCATTTTGAGTAATTTGCCGATTAGTTTCAGAACCGCTTGCATCACAATTAACTATTTTTTGCCAGGCATTCATTGTGGAACAAAAGTGATTTTCTCGGCGAGTTAAGCATTTTGAGTAATTTGCCGATTGGTTTCAGAACGGCTTGCATTGAATTTCACTATGCTTTGCCAGGCATTCATTCTGGAACAAAAGTGATTTTCTCGGCGAGTTAAGCATTTTGAGTAATTTGCCGATTGGTTTCAGAACGGCTTGCATTGAAAATCACTATTTTTTGCCAGACATTCATTGTGGAAAGAAAGTGATTTTCTCGGCGAGTTAGGCATTTTGAGTAATTTGCCGATTGGTTTCAGAACGTCTTGCATTGAAATTAACTATTTTTTGCGAACCATTCATTGTGGAACAAAAGTGGTTTTCTCGGCGAGTTAAGCATTTTGAGTAATTTGCCGATTGGTTTCAGAATGTCTTGCATTGAAATTAACTATTTTTTGCCAACCATTCATTGTGGGAAAAAAGTGATTTTCTCGGCGAGTTAAGCATTTTGAGTAATTTGCCGATTAGTTTCAGAACGGCTTGCATCACAATTAACTATTTTTTGCTCGGCATTCATTGTGGAACAAAAGTGAGTTTCTCGGCGAGTGAAGCATTTTGAGTAATTTGCCGATTGGTTTCAGAACGTCTTGCATTGAAATTAACTATTTTTTGCGAACCATTCATTGTGGAACAAAAGTGGTTTTCTCGGCGAGTTAAGCATTTTGAGTAATTTGCCGATTGGTTTCAGAACGTCTTGCATTGAAATTTACTATTTTTTGCCAGCCATTCATTGTGGAACAAAAATGATTTTCCCGGCGAGTTAAGCATTTTGAGTAATTTGCCGATTGGTTTCAGAACGGCTTGCATTGAATTTCACTATGCTTTGCCAGGCATTCATTCTGGAACAAAAGTGATTTTCTCGGCGAGTTAAGCATTTTGAGTAATTTGCCGATTGGTTTCAGAACGGCTTGCATTGAAATTAACTATTTTTTGCCAGACATTCATTGTGGAACAAAAGTGATTTTCTCGGCGAGATAAGCATTTTGAGTAATTTGCCGATTGGTTTCAGAACGTCTTGGATTGAAATTTACTAATTTTTTGCCAGACATTCATTGTGGAACAAAAGTGATTTTCTCGGCGAGTTAAGCAGTTTGAGTAATTTGCCGATTGGTTTCAGAACGTCTTGCATTGAAATTTACTATTTTTTGCCAGACATTCATTGTGGAACAAAAGTGATTTTCTCGGCGAGTTAAGCATTTTGAGTAATTTACCGATTGGTTTCAGAACGGCTTGCTTTGGAATTTACTATTTTTTGCCAGACATTCGTTGTGGGAAAAAACGGATTTTCTCGGCGAGTTAAGCATTTTGAGTAATTTGCCGATTGGTTTCAGAACGTTTTGCATTG
The DNA here is from genome assembly GCF_047496885.1 of Scyliorhinus torazame. Taxonomy (NCBI): domain Eukaryota; kingdom Metazoa; phylum Chordata; class Chondrichthyes; order Carcharhiniformes; family Scyliorhinidae; genus Scyliorhinus; species Scyliorhinus torazame. The sequence continues at coordinate 180,648 of NW_027307997.1, read as the reverse complement.
AAGTTTACTATTTTTTGCCAACCATTCATTGTGGGAAAAAAGTGATTTTCTCGGCGAGTTAAGCATTTTGAGTAATTTGCCGATTGGTTTCAGAACGGCTTGCATCACAGTTAACTATTTTTTGCCAGGCATTGATTGTGGAAAAAAATGATTTTTCTCGGCGAGTTAAGCATTTTGAGTAATTTGCCGATTGGTTTCAGAACGTCTTGCATTGAAATTTACTATTTTTTGCCAGACATTCATTGTGGAACAAAAGTGATTTTCTCGGCGAGTTAAGCATTTTGAGTAATTTACCGATTGGTTTCAGAACGGCTTGCATTGGAATTTACTATTTTTTGCCAGACATTCGTTGTGGGAAAAAACTGATTTTCTCGGCGAGTTAAGCATTTTGAGTAATTTGCCGATTGGTTTCAGAACGTCTTGCATTGAAGTTTACTATTTTTTCCCAACCATTCATTGTGGGAAAAAAGTGATTTTCTCGGCGAGTTAAGCATTTTGAGTAATTTGCCGATTGGTTTCAGAACGGCTTGCATCACAATTAACTATTTTTTGCCAGGCATTGATTGTGGAAAAAAATGATTTTTCTCGGCGAGTTAAGCATTTTGAGTAATTTGCCGATTGGTTTCAGAACGGCTTGCATCGAAATTAACTCTTTTTTGCCAGACATTCATTGTGGGGAAAAAGTGATTTTCTCGGCGAGTTAAGCATTTTGAGTAATTTGCCGATTAGTTTCAGAACCGCTTGCATCACAATTAACTATTTTTTGCCAGGCATTCATTGTGGAACAAAAGTGATTTTCTCGGCGAGTTAAGCATTTTGAGTAATTTGCCGATTGGTTTCAGAACGGCTTGCATTGAATTTCACTATGCTTTGCCAGGCATTCATTCTGGAACAAAAGTGATTTTCTCGGCGAGTTAAGCATTTTGAGTAATTTGCCGATTGGTTTCAGAACGGCTTGCATTGAAAATCACTATTTTTTGCCAGACATTCATTGTGGAAAGAAAGTGATTTTCTCGGCGAGTTAGGCATTTTGAGTAATTTGCCGATTGGTTTCAGAACGTCTTGCATTGAAATTAACTATTTTTTGCGAACCATTCATTGTGGAACAAAAGTGGTTTTCTCGGCGAGTTAAGCATTTTGAGTAATTTGCCGATTGGTTTCAGAATGTCTTGCATTGAAATTAACTATTTTTTGCCAACCATTCATTGTGGGAAAAAAGTGATTTTCTCGGCGAGTTAAGCATTTTGAGTAATTTGCCGATTAGTTTCAGAACGGCTTGCATCACAATTAACTATTTTTTGCTAGGCATTCATTGTGGAACAAAAGTGAGTTTCTCGGCGAGTTAAGCATTTTGAGTAATTTGCCGATTGGTTTCAGAACGTCTTGCATTGAAATTAACTATTTTTTGCGAACCATTCATTGTGGAACAAAAGTGGTTTTCTCGGCGAGTTAAGCATTTTGAGTAATTTGCCGATTGGTTTCAGAACGTCTTGCATTGAAATTTACTATTTTTTGCCAGCCATTCATTGTGGAACAAAAATGATTTTCCCGGCGAGTTAAGCATTTTGAGTAATTTGCCGATTGGTTTCAGAACGGCTTGCATTGAATTTCACTATGCTTTGCCAGGCATTCATTCTGGAACAAAAGTGATTTTCTCGGCGAGTTAAGCATTTTGAGTAATTTGCCGATTGGTTTCAGAACGGCTTGCATTGAAATTAACTATTTTTTGCCAGACATTCATTGTGGAACAAAAGTGATTTTCTCGGCGAGATAAGCATTTTGAGTAATTTGCCGATTGGTTTCAGAACGTCTTGGATTGAAATTTACTAATTTTTTGCCAGACATTCATTGTGGAACAAAAGTGATTTTCTCGGCGAGTTAAGCAGTTTGAGTAATTTGCCGATTGGTTTCAGAACGTCTTGCATTGAAATTTACTATTTTTTGCCAGACATTCATTGTGGAACAAAAGTGATTTTCTCGGCGAGTTAAGCATTTTGAGTAATTTACCGATTGGTTTCAGAACGGCTTGCTTTGGAATTTACTATTTTTTGCCAGACATTCGTTGTGGGAAAAAACGGATTTTCTCGGCGAGTTAAGCATTTTGAGTAATTTGCCGATTGGTTTCAGAACGTTTTGCATTGAAGTTTACTATTTTTTGCCAACCATTCATTGTGGGAAAAAAGTGATTTTCTCGGCGAGTTAAGCATTTTGAGTAATTTGCCGATTGGTTTCAGAACGGCTTGCATCACAGTTAACTATTTTTTGCCAGGCATTGATTGTGGAAAAAAATGATTTTTCTCGGCGAGTTAAGCATTTTGAGTAATTTGCCGATTGGTTTCAGAACGTCTTGCATTGAAATTTACTAATTTTTGCCAGACATTCATTGTGGAACAAAAGTGATTTTCTCGGCGAGTTAAGCATTTTGAGTAATTTACCGATTGGTTTCAGAACGGCTTGCATTGGAATTTACTATTTTTTGCCAGACATTCGTTGTGGGAAAAAACTGATTTTCTCGGCGAGTTAAGCATTTTGAGTAATTTGCCGATTGGTTTCAGAACGGCTTGCATCGAAATTAACTATTTTTTGCCAGCCATTCATTGTGGAACAAAAATGATTTTCCCGGCGAGTTCAGCATTTTGAGTAATTTGCCGATTGGTTTCAGAACGTCTTGCATTGAAATTTACTATTTTTTGCCAGCCATTCATTGTGGAACAAAAATGATTTTCCCGGCGAGTTCAGCATTTTGAGTAATTTGCCGATTGGTTTCAGAACGGCTTGCATTGAATTTCACTATGTTTTGCCAGGCATTCATTCTGGAACAAAAGTGATTTTCCCGGCGTGTTAAGCATTTTGAGTAATTTGCCGATTGGTTTCAGAACGGCTTGCATTGAAATTAACTATTTTTTGCCAGACATTCATTGTGGAACAAAACTGATTTTCTCGGCGAGATAAGCATTTTGAGTAATTTGCCGATTGGTTTCAGAACGTCTTGCATTGAAATTTACTAATTTTTTGCCAGACATTCATTGTGGAACAAAAGTGATTTTCTCGGCGAGTTAAGCATTTTGAGTAATTTGCCGATTGGTTTCAGAACGTCTTGCATTGAAATTTACTATTTTTTTGCCAGACATTCATTGTGGAACAAAAGTGATTTTCTCGGCGAGTTAAGCATTTTGAGTAATTTACCGATTGGTTTCAGAACGGCTTGCATTGGAATTTACTATTTTTTGCCAGACATTCGTTGTGGGGAAAAAAGTGATGTTCTCGGCGAGTTAAGCATTTTGAGTAATTTGCCGATTGGTTTCAGAACGGCTTGCATTGAAATTCACTATTTTTTGCCAGACATTCATTGTGGAAAGAAAGTGATTTTCTCGGCGAGTTAAGCATTTTGAGTAATTTGCCGATTGGTTTCAGAACGTCTTGCATTGAAATTAACTATTTTTTGCGAACCATTCATTGTGGAACAAAAGTGGTTTTCTCGGCGAGTTAAGCATTTTGAGTAATTTGCCGATTGGTTTCAGAATGTCTTGCATTGAAATTAACTATTTTTTGCCAACCATTCATTGTGGAACAAAAGTGATTTTCTCGGCGAGTTAAGCATTTTGAGTAATTTGCCGATTGGTTTCAGAACGGCTTGCATTGAAATTCACTATTTTTTGCCAGACATTCATTGTGGAAAGAAAGTGATTTTCTCGGCGAGTTAAGCATTTTGAGTAATTTGCCGATTGGTTTCAGAACGTCTTGCATCACAATTAACTATATTTTGCTAGGCATTCATTGTGGAACAAAAGTGAGTTTCTCGGCGAGTGAAGCATTTTGAGTAATTTGCCGATTGGTTTCAGAACGTCTTGCATTGAAATTAACTATTTTTTGCGAACCATTCATTGTGGAACAAAAGTGGTTTTCTCGGCGAGTTAAGCATTTTGAGTAATTTGCCGATTGGTTTCAGAACGTCTTGCATTGAAATTTACTATTTTTTGCCAGCCATTCATTGTGGAACAAAAATGATTTTCCCGGCGAGTTAAGCATTTTGAGTAATTTGCCGATTGGTTTCAGAACGGCTTGCATTGAATTTCACTATGCTTTGCCAGGCATTCATTCTGGAACAAAAGTGATTTTCTCGGCGAGTTAAGCATTTTGAGTAATTTGCCGATTGGTTTCAGAACGGCTTGCATTGAAATTAACTATTTTTTGCCAGACATTCATTGTGGAACAAAAGTGATTTTCTCGGCGAGATAAGCATTTTGAGTAATTTGCCGATTGGTTTCAGAACGTCTTGGATTGAAATTTACTAATTTTTTGCCAGACATTCATTGTGGAACAAAAGTGATTTTCTCGGCGAGTTAAGCATTTTGAGTAATTTGCCGATTGGTTTCAGAACGTCTTGCATTGAAATTTACTATTTTTTGCCAGACATTCATTGTGGAACAAAAGTGATTTTCTCGGCGAGTTAAGCATTTTGAGTAATTTACCGATTGGTTTCAGAACGGCTTGCTTTGGAATTTACTATTTTTTGCCAGACATTCGTTGTGGGAAAAAACTGATTTTCTCGGCGAGTTAAGCATTTTGAGTAATTTGCCGATTGGTTTCAGAACGTTTTGCATTGAAGTTTACTATTTTTTGCCAACCATTCATTGTGGGAAAAAAGTGATTTTCTCGGCGAGTTAAGCATTTTGAGTAATTTGCCGATTGGTTTCAGAACGGCTTGCATCACAGTTAACTATTTTTTGCCAGGCATTGATTGTGGAAAAAAATGATTTTTCTCGGCGAGTTAAGCATTTTGAGTAATTTGCCGATTGGTTTCAGAACGTCTTGCATGAAATTTACTAATTTTTGCCAGACATTCATTGTGGAACAAAAGTGATTTTCTCGGCGAGTTAAGCATTTTGAGTAATTTACCGATTGGTTTCAGAACGGCTTGCATTGGAATTTACTATTTTTTGCCAGACATTCGTTGTGGGAAAAAACTGATTTTCTCGGCGAGTTAAGCATTTTGAGTAATTTGCCGATTGGTTTCAGAACGGCTTGCATCGAAATTAACTATTTTTTGCCAGACATTCATTGTGGGGAAAATGTGATTTTCTCGGCGAGTTAAGCATTTTGAGTAATTTGCCGATTGGTTTCAGAACGTCTTGCATTGAAATTTACTATTTTTTGCCAGCCATTCATTGTGGAACAAAAATGATTTTCCCGGCGAGTTCAGCATTTTGAGTAATTTGCCGATTGGTTTCAGAACGGCTTGCATTGAATTTCACTATGTTTTGCCAGGCATTCATTCCGGAACAAAAGTGATTTTCCCGGCGTGTTAAGCATTTTGAGTAATTTGCCGATTGGTTTCAGAACGGCTTGCATTGAAATTAACTATTTTTTGCCAGACATTCATTGTGGAACAAAACTGATTTTCTCGGCGAGATAAGCATTTTGAGTAATTTGCCGATTGGTTTCAGAACGTCTTGCATTGAAATTTACTAATTTTTTGCCAGACATTCATTGTGGAACAAAAGTGATTTTCTCGGCGAGTTAAGCATTTTGAGTAATTTGCCGATTAATTTCAGAACGGCTTGCATTGAATTTCACTATGCTTTGCCAGGCATTCATTCTGGAACAAAAGTGATTTTCTCGGCGAGTTAAGCATTTTGAGTAATTTGCCGATTGGTTTCAGAACGGCTTGCATTGAAATTAACTATTTTTTGCCAGACATTCATTGTGGAACAAAAGTGATTTTCTCGGCGAGATAAGCATTTTGAGTAATTTGCCGATTGGTTTCAGAACGTCTTGGATTGAAATTTACTAATTTTTTGCCAGACATTCATTGTGGAACAAAAGTGATTTTCTCGGCGAGTTAAGCATTTTGAGTAATTTGCCGATTGGTTTCAGAACGTCTTGCATTGAAATTTACTATTTTTTGCCAGACATTCATTGTGGAACAAAAGTGATTTTCTCGGCGAGTTAAGCATTTTGAGTAATTTACCGATTGGTTTCAGAACGGCTTGCTTTGGAATTTACTATTTTTTGCCAGACATTCGTTGTGGGAAAAAACTGATTTTCTCGGCGAGTTAAGCATTTTGAGTAATTTGCCGATTGGTTTCAGAACGTTTTGCATTGAAGTTTACTATTTTTTGCCAACCATTCATTGTGGGAAAAAAGTGATTTTCTCGGCGAGTTAAGCATTTTGAGTAATTTGCCGATTGGTTTCAGAACGGCTTGCATCACAGTTAACTATTTTTTGCCAGGCATTGATTGTGGAAAAAAATGATTTTTCTCGGCGAGTTAAGCATTTTGAGTAATTTGCCGATTGGTTTCAGAACGTCTTGCATGAAATTTACTAATTTTTGCCAGACATTCATTGTGGAACAAAAGTGATTTTCTCGGCGAGTTAAGCATTTTGAGTAATTTACCGATTGGTTTCAGAACGGCTTGCATTGGAATTTACTATTTTTTGCCAGACATTCGTTGTGGGAAAAAACTGATTTTCTCGGCGAGTTAAGCATTTTGAGTAATTTGCCGATTGGTTTCAGAACGGCTTGCATCGAAATTAACTATTTTTTGCCAGACATTCATTGTGGGGAAAATGTGATTTTCTCGGCGAGTTAAGCATTTTGAGTAATTTGCCGATTGGTTTCAGAACGTCTTGCATTGAAATTTACTATTTTTTGCCAGCCATTCATTGTGGAACAAAAATGATTTTCCCGGCGAGTTCAGCATTTTGAGTAATTTGCCGATTGGTTTCAGAACGGCTTGCATTGAATTTCACTATGTTTTGCCAGGCATTCATTCCGGAACAAAAGTGATTTTCCCGGCGTGTTAAGCATTTTGAGTAATTTGCCGATTGGTTTCAGAACGGCTTGCATTGAAATTAACTATTTTTTGCCAGACATTCATTGTGGAACAAAACTGATTTTCTCGGCGAGATAAGCATTTTGAGTAATTTGCCGATTGGTTTCAGAACGTCTTGCATTGAAATTTACTAATTTTTTGCCAGACATTCATTGTGGAACAAAAGTGATTTTCTCGGCGAGTTAAGCATTTTGAGTAATTTGCCGATTGGTTTCAGAACGTCTTGCATTGAAATTTACTATTTTTTTGCCAGACATTCATTGTGGAACAAAAGTGATTTTCTCGGCGAGTTAAGCATTTTGAGTAATTTACCGATTGGTTTCAGAACGGCTTGCATTGGAATTTACTATTTTTTGCCAGACATTCGTTGTGGGGAAAAAAGTGATTTTCTCGGCGAGTTAAGCATTTTGAGTAATTTGCCGATTGGTTTCAGAACGGCTTGCATTGAAATTCACTATTTTTTGCCAGACATTCATTGTGGAAAGAAAGTGATTTTCTCGGCGAGTTAAGCATTTTGAGTAATTTGCCGATTGGTTTCAGAACGTCTTGCATTGAAATTAACTATTTTTTGCGAACCATTCATTGTGGAACAAAAGTGGTTTTCTCGGCGAGTTAAGCATTTTGAGTAATTTGCCGATTGGTTTCAGAATGTCTTGCATTGAAATTAACTATTTTTTGCCAACCATTCATTGTGGAACAAAAGTGATTTTCTCGGCGAGTTAAGCATTTTGAGTAATTTGCCGATTGGTTTCAGAACGGCTTGCATTGAAATTCACTATTTTTTGCCAGACATTCATTGTGGAAAGAAAGTGATTTTCTCGGCGAGTTAAGCATTTTGAGTAATTTGCCGATTGGTTTCAGAACGTCTTGCATTGAAATTAACTATTTTTTGCGAACCATTCATTGTGGAACAAAAGTGGTTTTCTCGGCGAGTTAAGCATTTTGAGTAATTTGCCGATTGGTTTCAGAACGTCTTGCATTGAAATTTACTATTTTTTGCCAGCCATTCATTGTGGAACAAAAATGATTTTCCCGGCGAGTTAACCATTTTGAGTAATTTGCCGATTGGTTTCAGAACGGCTTGCATTGAATTTCACTATGCTTTGCCAGGCATTCATTCTGGAACAAAAGTGATTTTCTCGGCGAGTTAAGCATTTTGAGTAATTTGCCGATTGGTTTCAGAACGTCTTGCATTGAAATTTACTATTTTTTGCCAGACATTCATTGTGGAACAAAAGTGATTTTCTCGGCGAGTTAAGCATTTTGAGTAATTTGCCGATTGGTTTCAGAACGTCTTGCATTGAAATTTACTGTTTTTTGCCAGACATTCATTGTGGAACAAAAGTGATTTTCTCGGCGAGTTAAGCATTTTGAGTAATTTGCCGATTGGTTTCAGAACGGCTTGCATCGAAATTCACTATTTTTTGCCAGACATTCATTGTGGAAAGAATGTGATTTTCTCGGCGAGTTAAGCATTTTGAGTAATTTGCCGATTGGTTTCAGAACGGCTTGCATCGAAATTAACTATTTTTTGCCAGACATTCATTGTGGGAAAAAAGTGATTTTCTCGGCGAGTTAAGCATTTTGAGTAATTTGCCGATTGGTTTCAGAACGTCTTGCATTGAAATTTACTATTTTTTGCCAGACATTCATTGTGGAACAAAAGTGATTTTCTCGGCGAGTTAAGCATTTTGAGTAATTTGCTGATTGGTTTCAGAACGTCTTGCATGAAATTTACTAATTTTTGCCAGACATTCATTGTGGAACAAAAGTGATTTTCTCGGCGAGTTAAGCATTTTGAGTAATTTACCGATTGGTTTCAGAACGGCTTGCATTGGAATTTACTATTTTTTGCCAGACATTCGTTGTGGGAAAAAACTGATTTTCTCGGCGAGTTAAGCATTTTGAGTAATTTGCCGATTGGTTTCAGAACGTCTTGCATTGAAATTAACTATTTTTTGCGAACCATTCATTGTGGAACAAAAGTGGTTTTCTCGGCGAGTTAAGCATTTTGAGTAATTTGCCGATTGGTTTCAGAATGTCTTGCATTGAAATTAACTATTTTTTGCCAACCATTCATTGTGGAACAAAAGTGATTTTCTCGGCGAGTTAAGCATTTTGAGTAATTTGCCGATTGGTTTCAGAACGGCTTGCATTGAAATTCACTATTTTTTGCCAGACATTCATTGTGGAAAGAAAGTGATTTTCTCGGCGAGTTAAGCATTTTGAGTAATTTGCCGATTGGTTTCAGAACGTCTTGCATTGAAATTAACTATTTTTTGCGAACCATTCATTGTGGAACAAAAGTGGTTTTCTCGGCGAGTTAAGCATTTTGAGTAATTTGCCGATTGGTTTCAGAACGTCTTGCATTGAAATTTACTATTTTTTGCCAGCCATTCATTGTGGAACAAAAATGATTTTCCCGGCGAGTTAACCATTTTGAGTAATTTGCCGATTGGTTTCAGAACGGCTTGCATTGAATTTCACTATGCTTTGCCAGGCATTCATTCTGGAACAAAAGTGATTTTCTCGGCGAGTTAAGCATTTTGAGTAATTTGCCGATTGGTTTCAGAACGTCTTGCATTGAAATTTACTATTTTTTGCCAGACATTCATTGTGGAACAAAAGTGATTTTCTCGGCGAGTTAAGCATTTTGAGTAATTTGCCGATTGGTTTCAGAACGTCTTGCATTGAAATTTACTGTTTTTTGCCAGACATTCATTGTGGAACAAAAGTGATTTTCTCGGCGAGTTAAGCATTTTGAGTAATTTGGCGATTGGTTTCAGAACGGCTTGCATCGAAATTCACTATTTTTTGCCAGACATTCATTGTGGAAAGAATGTGATTTTCTCGGCGAGTTAAGCATTTTGAGTAATTTGCCGATTGGTTTCAGAACGGCTTGCATCGAAATTAACTATTTTTTGCCAGACATTCATTGTGGGAAAAAAGTGATTTTCTCGGCGAGTTAAGCATTTTGAGTAATTTGCCGATTGGTTTCAGAACGTCTTGCATTGAAATTTACTATTTTTTGCCAGACATTCATTGTGGAACAAAAGTGATTTTCTCGGCGAGTTAAGCATTTTGAGTAATTTGCTGATTGGTTTCAGAACGTCTTGCATGAAATTTACTAATTTTTGCCAGACATTCATTGTGGAACAAAAGTGATTTTCTCGGCGAGTTAAGCATTTTGAGTAATTTACCGATTGGTTTCAGAACGGCTTGCATTGGAATTTACTATTTTTTGCCAGACATTCGTTGTGGGAAAAAACTGATTTTCTCGGCGAGTTAAGCATTTTGAGTAATTTGCCGATTGGTTTCAGAACGGCTTGCATCGAAATTAACTATTTTTTGCCAGACATTCATTGTGGGGAAAATGTGATTTTCTCGGCGAGTTAAGCATTTTGAGTAATTTGCCGATTGGTTTCAGAACGTCTTGCATTGAAATTTACTATTTTTTGCCAGCCATTCATTGTGGAACAAAAATGATTTTCCCGGCGAGTTCAGCATTTTGAGTAATTTGCCGATTGGTTTCAGAACGGCTTGCATTGAATTTCACTATGTTTTGCCAGGCATTCATTCTGGAACAAAAGTGATTTTCCCGGCGTGTTAAGCATTTTGAGTAATTTGCCGATTGGTTTCAGAACGGCTTGCATTGAAATTAACTCTTTTTTGCCAGACATTCATTGTGGAACAAAACTGATTTTCTCGGCGAGATAAGCATTTTGAGTAATTTGCCGATTGGTTTCAGAACGTCTTGCATTGAAATTTACTAATTTTTTGCCAGACATTCATTGTGGAACAAAAGTGATTTTCTCGGCGAGTTAAGCATTTTGAGTAATTTGCCGATTGGTTTCAGAACGTCTTGCATTGAAATTTACTATTTTTTGCCAGACATTCATTGTGGAACAAAAGTGATTTTCTCGGCGAGTTAAGCATTTTGAGTAATTTACCGATTGGTTTCAGAACGGCTTGCATTGGAATTTACTATTTTTTGCCAGACATTCGTTGTGGGGAAAAAAGTGATTTTCTCGGCGAGTTAAGCATTTTGAGTAATTTGCCGATTGGTTTCAGAACGGCTTGCATCGAAATTCACTATTTTTTGCCAGACATTCATTGTGGAAAGAATGTGATTTTCTCGGCGAGTTAAGCATTTTGAGTAATTTGCCGATTGGTTTCAGAACGGCTTGCATTGAAATTCACTATTTTTTGCCAGACATTCATTGTGGAAAGAAAGTGATTTTCTCGGCGAGTTAAGCATTTTGAGTAATTTGCCGATTGGTTTCAGAACGTCTTGCATTGAAATTAACTATTTTTTGCGAACCATTCATTGTGGAACAAAAGTGGTTTTCTCGGCGAGTTAAGCATTTTGAGTAATTTGCCGATTGGTTTCAGAATGTCTTGCATTGAAATTAACTATTTTTTGCCAACCAATCATTGTGGAACAAAAGTGATTTTCTCGGCGAGTTAAGCATTTTGAGTAATTTGCCGATTGGTTTCAGAACGGCTTGCATTGAAATTCACTATTTTTTGCCAGACATTCATTGTGGAAAGAAAGTGATTTTCTCGGCGAGTTAAGCATTTTGAGTAATTTGCCGATTGGTTTCAGAACGTCTTGCATTGAAATTAACTATTTTTTGCGAACCATTCATTGTGGAACAAAAGTGGTTTTCTCGGCGAGTTAAGCATTTTGAGTAATTTGCCGATTGGTTTCAGAACGTCTTGCATTGAAATTTACTATTTTTTGCCAGCCATTCATTGTGGAACAAAAATGATTTTCCCGGCGAGTTAAGCATTTTGAGTAATTTGCCGATTGGTTTCAGAACGGCTTGCATTGAATTTCACTATGCTTTGCCAGGCATTCATTCTGGAACAAAAGTGATTTTCTCGGCGAGTTAAGCATTTTGAGTAATTTGCCGATTGGTTTCAGAACGTCTTGCATTGAAATTTACTATTTTTTGCCAGACATTCATTGTGGAACAAAAGTGATTTTCTCGGCGAGTTAAGCATTTTGAGTAATTTGCCGATTGGTTTCAGAACGTCTTGCATTGAAATTTACTGTTTTTTGCCAGACATTCATTGTGGAACAAAAGTGATTTTCTCGGCGAGTTAAGCATTTTGAGTAATTTGCCGATTGGTTTCAGAACGGCTTGCATCGAAATTCACTATTTTTTGCCAGACATTCATTGTGGAAAGAATGTGATTTTCTCGGCGAGTTAAGCATTTTGAGTAATTTGCCGATTGGTTTCAGAACGGCTTGCATCGAAATTAACTATTTTTTGCCAGACATTCATTGTGGGAAAAAAGTGATTTTCTCGGCGAGTTAAGCATTTTGAGTAATTTGCCGATTGGTTTCAGAACGTCTTGCATTGAAATTTACTATTTTTTGCCAGACATTCATTGTGGAACAAAAGTGATTTTCTCGGCGAGTTAAGCATTTTGAGTAATTTGCCGATTGGTTTCAGAACGTCTTGCATGAAATTTACTAATTTTTGCCAGACATTCATTGTGGAACAAAAGTGATTTTCTCGGCGAGTTAAGCATTTTGAGTAATTTGCCGATTGGTTTCAGAACGTCTTGCATTGAAATTAACTCTTTTTTGCCAGACATTCATTGTGGAACAAAACTGATTTTCTCGGCGAGATAAGCATTTTGAGTAATTTGCCGATTGGTTTCAGAACGTCTTGCATTGAAATTTACTAATTTTTTGCCAGACATTCATTGTGGAACAAAAGTGATTTTCTCGGCGAGTTAAGCACTTTGAGTAATTTGCCGATTGGTTTCAGAACGTCTTGCATTGAAATTTACTATTTTTTGCCAGACATTCATTGTGGAACAAAAGTGATTTTCTCGGCGAGTTAAGCATTTTGAGTAATTTACCGATTGGTTTCAGAACGGCTTGCATTGGAATTTACTATTTTTTGCCAGACATTCGTTGTGGGGAAAAAAGTGATTTTCTCGGCGAGTTAAGCATTTTGAGTAATTTGCCGATTGGTTTCAGAACGGCTTGCATCGAAATTCACTATTTTTTGCCAGACATTCATTGTGGAAAGAATGTGATTTTCTCGGCGAGTTAAGCATTTTGAGTAATTTGCCGATTGGTTTCAGAACGGCTTGCATTGAAATTCACTATTTTTTGCCAGACATTCATTGTGGAAAGAAAGTGATTTTCTCGGCGAGTTAAGCATTTTGAGTAATTTGCCGATTGGTTTCAGAACGTCTTGCATTGAAATTAACTATTTTTTGCGAACCATTCATTGTGGAACAAAAGTGGTTTTCTCGGCGAGTTAAGCATTTTGAGTAATTTGCCGATTGGTTTCAGAATGTCTTGCATTGAAATTAACTATTTTTTGCCAACCAATCATTGTGGAACAAAAGTGATTTTCTCGGCGAGTTAAGCATTTTGAGTAATTTGCCGATTGGTTTCAGAACGGCTTGCATTGAAATTCACTATTTTTTGCCAGACATTCATTGTGGAAAGAAAGTGATTTTCTCGGCGAGTTAAGCATTTTGAGTAATTTGCCGATTGGTTTCAGAACGTCTTGCATTGAAATTAACTATTTTTTGCGAACCATTCATTGTGGAACAAAAGTGGTTTTCTCGGCGAGTTAAGCATTTTGAGTAATTTGCCGATTGGTTTCAGAACGTCTTGCATTGAAATTTACTATTTTTTGCCAGCCATTCATTGTGGAACAAAAATGATTTTCCCGGCGAGTTAAGCATTTTGAGTAATTTGCCGATTGGTTTCAGAACGGCTTGCATTGAATTTCACTATGCTTTGCCAGGCATTCATTCTGGAACAAAAGTGATTTTCTCGGCGAGTTAAGCATTTTGAGTAATTTGCCGATTGGTTTCAGAACGTCTTGCATTGAAATTTACTATTTTTTGCCAGACATTCATTGTGGAACAAAAGTGATTTTCTCGGCGAGTTAAGCATTTTGAGAAATTTGCCGATTGGTTTCAGAACGTCTTGCATTGAAATTTACTGTTTTTTGCCAGACATTCATTGTGGAACAAAAGTGATTTTCTCGGCGAGTTAAGCATTTTGAGTAATTTGCCGATTGGTTTCAGAACGGCTTGCATCGAAATTCACTATTTTTTGCCAGACATTCATTGTGGAAAGAATGTGATTTTCTCGGCGAGTTAAGCATTTTGAGTAATTTGCCGATTGGTTTCAGAACGGCTTGCATCGAAATTAACTATTTTTTGCCAGACATTCATTGTGGGAAAAAAGTGATTTTCTCGGCGAGTTAAGCATTTTGAGTAATTTGCCGATTGGTTTCAGAACGTCTTGCATTGAAATTTACTATTTTTTGCCAGACATTCATTGTGGAACAAAAGTGATTTTCTCGGCGAGTTAAGCATTTTGAGTAATTTGCCGATTGGTTTCAGAACGTCTTGCATGAAATTTACTAATTTTTGCCAGACATTCATTGTGGAACAAAAGTGATTTTCTCGGCGAGTTAAGCATTTTGAGTAATTTACCGATTGGTTTCAGAACGGCTTGCATTGGAATTTACTATTTTTTGCCAGACATTCGTTGTGGGAAAAAACTGATTTGCTCGGCGAGTTAAGCATTGTGAGTAATTTGCCGATTGGTTTCAGAACGGCTTGCATCGAAATTAACTATTTTTTGCCAGACATTCATTGTGGGGAAAATGTGATTTTCTCGGCGAGTTAAGCATTTTGAGTAATTTGCCGATTGGTTTCAGAACGTCTTGCATTGAAATTTACTATTTTTTGCCAGCCATTCATTGTGGAACAAAAATGATTTTCCCGGCGAGTTCAGCATTTTGAGTAATTTGCCGATTGGTTTCAGAACGGCTTGCATTGAATTTCACTATGTTTTGCCAGGCATTCATTCTGGAACAAAAGTGATTTTCCCGGCGTGTTAAGCATTTTGAGTAATTTGCCGATTGGTTTCAGAACGGCTTGCATTGAAATTAACTATTTTTTGCCAGACATTCATTGTGGAACAAAACTGATTTTCTCGGCGAGATAAGCATTTTGAGTAATTTGCCGATTGGTTTCAGAACGTCTTGCATTGAAATTTACTAATTTTTTGCCAGACATTCATTGTGGAACAAAAGTGATTTTCTCGGCGAGTTAAGCATTTTGAGTAATTTGCCGATTGGTTTCAGAACGTCTTGCATTGAAATTTACTATTTTTTGCCAGACATTCATTGTGGAACAAAAGTGATTTTCTCGGCGAGTTAAGCATTTTGAGTAATTTACCGATTGGTTTCAGAACGGCTTGCATTGGAATTTACTATTTTTTGCCAGACATTCGTTGTGGGGAAAAAAGTGATTTTCTCGGCGAGTTAAGCATTTTGAGTAATTTGCCGATTGGTTTCAGAACGGCTTGCATTGAAATTCACTATTTTTTGCCAGACATTCATTGTGGAAAGAAAGTGATTTTCTCGGCGAGTTAAGCATTTTGAGTAATTTGCCGATTGGTTTCAGAACGTCTTGCATTGAAATTAACTATTTTTTGCGAACCATTCATTGTGGAACAAAAGTGGTTTTCTCGGCGAGTTAAGCATTTTGAGTAATTTGCCGATTGGTTTCAGAACGTCTTGCATTGAAATTTACTATTTTTTGCCAGCCATTCATTGTGGAACAAAAATGATTTTCCCGGCGAGTTAAGCATTTTGAGTAATTTGCCGATTGGTTTCAGAACGGCTTGCATTGAATTTCACTATGCTTTGCCAGGCATTCATTCTGGAACAAAAGTGATTTTCTCGGCGAGTTAAGCATTTTGAGTAATTTGCCGATTGGTTTCAGAACGTCTTGCATTGAAATTTACTATTTTTTGCCAGACATTCATTGTGGAACAAAAGTGATTTTCTCGGCGAGTTAAGCATTTTGAGTAATTTGCCGATTGGTTTCAGAACGTCTTGCATTGAAATTTACAGTTTTTTGCCAGACATTCATTGTGGAACAAAAGTGATTTTCTCGGCGAGTTAAGCATTTTGAGTAATTTGCCGATTGGTTTCAGAACGGCTTGCATCGAAATTCACTATTTTTTGCCAGACATTCATTGTGGAAAGAATGTGATTTTCTCGGCGAGTTAAGCATTTTGAGTAATTTGCCGATTGGTTTCAGAACGGCTTGCATCGAAATTAACTATTTTTTGCCAGACATTCATTGTGGGAAAAAAGTGATTTTCTCGGCGAGTTAAGCATTTTGAGTAATTTGCCGATTGGTTTCAGAACGTCTTGCATTGAAATTTACTATTTTTTGCCAGACATTCATTGTGGAACAAAAGTGATTTTCTCGGCGAGTTAAGCATTTTGAGTAATTTGCCGATTGGTTTCAGAACGTCTTGCATGAAATTTACTAATTTTTGCCAGACATTCATTGTGGAACAAAAGTGATTTTCTCGGCGAGTTAAGCATTTTGAGTAATTTACCGATTGGTTTCAGAACGGCTTGCATTGGAATTTACTATTTTTTGCCAGACATTCGTTGTGGGAAAAAACTGATTTTCTCGGCGAGTTAAGCATTTTGAGTAATTTGCCGATTGGTTTCAGAACGGCTTGCATCGAAATTAACTATTTTTTGCCAGACATTCATTGTGGGGAAAATGTGATTTTCTCGGCGAGTTAAGCATTTTGAGTAATTTGCCGATTGGTTTCAGAACGTCTTGCATTGAAATTTACTATTTTTTGCCAGCCATTCATTGTGGAACAAAAATGATTTTCCCGGCGAGTTCAGCATTTTGAGTAATTTGCCGATTGGTTTCAGAACGGCTTGCATTGAATTTCACTATGTTTTGCCAGGCATTCATTCTGGAACAAAAGTGATTTTCCCGGCGTGTTAAGCATTTTGAGTAATTTGCCGATTGGTTTCAGAACGGCTTGCATTGAAATTAACTATTTTTTGCCAGACATTCATTGTGGAACAAAACTGATTTTCTCGGCGAGATAAGCATTTTGAGTAATTTGCCGATTGGTTTCAGAACGTCTTGCATTGAAATTTACTAATTTTTTGCCAGACATTCATTGTGGAACAAAAGTGATTTTCTCGGCGAGTTAAGCATTTTGAGTAATTTGCCGATTGGTTTCAGAACGTCTTGCATTGAAATTTACTATTTTTTGCCAGACATTCATTGTGGAACAAAAGTGATTTTCTCGGCGAGTTAAGCATTTTGAGTAATTTACCGATTGGTTTCAGAACGGCTTGCATTGGAATTTACTATTTTTTGCCAGACATTCGTTGTGGGGAAAAAAGTGATTTTCTCGGCGAGTTAAGCATTTTGAGTAATTTGCCGATTGGTTTCAGAACGGCTTGCATCGAAATTCACTATTTTTTGCCAGACATTCATTGTGGAAAGAATGTGATTTTCTCGGCGAGTTAAGCATTTTGAGTAATTTGCCGATTGGTTTCAGAACGGCTTGCATCGAAATTAACTATTTTTTGCCAGACATTCATTGTGGGAAAAAAGTGATTTTCTCGGCGAGTTAAGCATTTTGAGTAATTTGCCGATTGGTTTCAGAACGTCTTGCATTGAAATTTACTATTTTTTGCCAGACATTCATTGTGGAACAAAAGTGATTTTCTCGGCGAGTTAAGCATTTTGAGTAATTTGCCGATTGGTTTCAGAACGTCTTGCATGAAATTTACTAATTTTTGCCAGACATTCATTGTGGAACAAAAGTGATTTTCTCGGCGAGTTAAGCATTTTGAGTAATTTACCGATTGGTTTCAGAACAGCTTGCATTGGAATTTACTATTTTTTGCCAGACATTCGTTGTGGGAAAAAACTGATTTTCTCGGCGAGTTAAGCATTTTGAGTAATTTGCCGATTGGTTTCAGAACGGCTTGCATCGAAATTAACTATTTTTTGCCAGACATTCATTGTGGGGAAAATGTGATTTTCTCGGCGAGTTAAGCATTTTGAGTAATTTGCCGATTGGTTTCAGAACGTCTTGCATTGAAATTTACTATTTTTTGCCAGCCATTCATTGTGGAACAAAAATGATTTTCCCGGCGAGTTCAGCATTTTGAGTAATTTGCCGATTGGTTTCAGAACGGCTTGCATTGAATTTCACTATGTTTTGCCAGGCATTCATTCTGGAACAAAAGTGATTTTCCCGGCGTGTTAAGCATTTTGAGTAATTTGCCGATTGGTTTCAGAACGGCTTGCATTGAAATTAACTATTTTTTGCCAGACATTCATTGTGGAACAAAACTGATTTTCTCGGCGAGATAAGCATTTTGAGTAATTTGCCGATTGGTTTCAGAACGTCTTGCATTGAAATTTACTAATTTTTTGCCAGACATTCATTGTGGAACAAAAGTGATTTTCTCGGCGAGTTAAGCATTTTGAGTAATTTGCCGATTGGTTTCAGAACGTCTTGCATTGAAATTTACTATTTTTTGCCAGACATTCATTGTGGAACAAAAGTGATTTTCTCGGCGAGTTAAGCATTTTGAGTAATTTACCGATTGGTTTCAGAACGGCTTGCATTGGAATTTACTATTTTTTGCCAGACATTCGTTGTGGGGAAAAAAGTGATTTTCTCGGCGAGTTAAGCATTTTGAGTAATTTGCCGATTGGTTTCAGAACGGCTTGCATTGAAATTCACTATTTTTTGCCAGACATTCATTGTGGAAAGAAAGTGATTTTCTCGGCGAGTTAAGCATTTTGAGTAATTTGCCGATTGGTTTCAGAACGTCTTGCATTGAAATTAACTATTTTTTGCGAACCATTCATTGTGGAACAAAAGTGGTTTTCTCGGCGAGTTAAGCATTTTGAGTAATTTGCCGATTGGTTTCAGAATGTCTTGCATTGAAATTAACTATTTTTTGCCAACCATTCATTGTGGAACAAAAGTGATTTTCTCGGCGAGTTAAGCATTTTGAGTAATTTGCCGATTGGTTTCAGAACGGCTTGCATTGAAATTCACTATTTTTTGCCAGACATTCATTGTGGAAAGAAAGTGATTTTCTCGGCGAGTTAAGCATTTTGAGTAATTTGCCGATTGATTTCAGAACGTCTTGCATTGAAATTAACTATTTTTTGCGAACCATTCATTGTGGAACAAAAGTGGTTTTCTCGGCGAGTTAAGCATTTTGAGTAATTTGCCGATTGGTTTCAGAACGTCTTGCATTGAAATTTACTATTTTTTGCCAGCCATTCATTGTGGAACAAAAATGATTTTCCCGGCGAGTTAAGCATTTTGAGTAATTTGCCGATTGGTTTCAGAACGGCTTGCATTGAATTTCACTATGCTTTGCCAGGCATTCATTCTGGAACAAAAGTGATTTTCTCGGCGAGTTAAGCATTTTGAGTAATTTGCCGATTGGTTTCAGAACGTCTTGCATTGAAATTTACTATTTTTTGCCAGACATTCATTGTGGAACAAAAGTGATTTTCTCGGCGAGTTAAGCATTTTGAGTAATTTGCCGATTGGTTTCAGAACGTCTTGCATTGAAATTTTCTGTTTTTTGCCAGACATTCATTGTGGAACAAAAGTGATTTTCTCGGCGAGTTAAGCATTTTGAGTAATTTGCCGATTGGTTTCAGAACGGCTTGCATCGAAATTCACTATTTTTTGCCAGACATTCATTGTGGAAAGAATGTGATTTTCTCGGCGAGTTAAGCATTTTGAGTAATTTGCCGATTGGTTTCAGAACGGCTTGCATCGAAATTAACTATTTTTTGCCAGACATTCATTGTGGGAAAAAAGTGATTTTCTCGGCGAGTTAAGCATTTTGAGTAATTTGCCGATTGGTTTCAGAACGTCTTGCATTGAAATTTACTATTTTTTGCCAGACATTCATTGTGGAACAAAAGTGATTTTCTCGGCGAGTTAAGCATTTTGAGTAATTTGCCGATTGGTTTCAGAACGTCTTGCATTGAAATTTACTATTTTTTGCCAGACATTCATTGTGGAACAAAAGTGATTTTCTCGGCGAGTTAAGCATTTTGAGTAATTTACCGATTGGTTTCAGAACGGCTTGCATTGGAATTTACTATTTTTTGCCAGACATTCGTTGTGGGGAAAAAAGTGATTTTCTCGGCGAGTTAAGCATTTTGAGTAATTTGCCGATTGGTTTCAGAACGGCTTGCATTGAAATTCACTATTTTTTGCCAGACATTCATTGTGGAAAGAAAGTGATTTTCTCGGCGAGTTAAGCATTTTGAGTAATTTGCCGATTGGTTTCAGAACGTCTTGCATTGAAATTAACTATTTTTTGCGAACCATTCATTGTGGAACAAAAGTGGTTTTCTCGGCGAGTTAAGCATTTTGAGTAATTTGCCGATTGGTTTCAGAATGTCTTGCATTGAAATTAACTATTTTTTGCCAACCATTCATTGTGGAACAAAAGTGATTTTCTCGGCGAGTTAAGCATTTTGAGTAATTTGCCGATTGGTTTCAGAACGGCTTGCATTGAAATTCACTATTTTTTGCCAGACATTCATTGTGGAAAGAAAGTGATTTTCTCGGCGAGTTAAGCATTTTGAGTAATTTGCCGATTGGTTTCAGAACGTCTTGCATTGAAATTTACTATTTTTTGCCAGACATTCATTGTGGAACAAAAGTGATTTTCTCGGCGAGTTAAGCATTTTGAGTAATTTGCCGATTGGTTTCAGAACGTCTTGCATTGAAATTTTCTGTTTTTTGCCAGACATTCATTGTGGAACAAAAGTGATTTTCTCGGCGAGTTAAGCATTTTGAGTAATTTGCCGATTGGTTTCAGAACGGCTTGCATCGAAATTCACTATTTTTTGCCAGACATTCATTGTGGAAAGAATGTGATTTTCTCGGCGAGTTAAGCATTTTGAGTAATTTGCCGATTGGTTTCAGAACGGCTTGCATCGAAATTAACTATTTTTTGCCAGACATTCATTGTGGGAAAAAAGTGATTTTCTCGGCGAGTTAAGCATTTTGAGTAATTTGCCGATTGGTTTCAGAACGTCTTGCATTGAAATTTACTATTTTTTGCCAGACATTCATTGTGGAACAAAAGTGATTTTCTCGGCGAGTTAAGCATTTTGAGTAATTTGCCGATTGGTTTCAGAACGTCTTGCATTGAAATTTACTATTTTTTGCCAGACATTCATTGTGGAACAAAAGTGATTTTCTCGGCGAGTTAAGCATTTTGAGTAATTTACCGATTGGTTTCAGAACGGCTTGCATTGGAATTTACTATTTTTTGCCAGACATTCGTTGTGGGGGAAAAAAGTGATTTTCTCGGCGAGTTAAGCATTTTGAGTAATTTGCCGATTGGTTTCAGAACGGCTTGCATCGAAATTCACTATTTTTTGCCAGACATTCATTGTGGAAAGAATGTGATTTTCTCGGCGAGTTAAGCATTTTGAGTAATTTGCCGATTGGTTTCAGAACGGCTTGCATTGAAATTTACTATTTTTTGCCAGACATTCATTGTGGAACAAAAGTGATTTTCTCGGCGAGTTAAGCATTTTGAGTAATTTGCCGATTGGTTTCAGAACGTCTTGCATTGAAATTTACTATTTTTTGCCAGACATTCATTGTGGAACAAAAGTGATTTTCTCGGCGAGTTAAGCATTTTGAGTAATTTGCCGATTGGTTTCAGAACGTCTTGCATTGAAATTTACTATTTTTTGCCAGACATTCATTGTGGAACAAAAGTGATTTTCTCGGCGAGTTAAGCATTTTGAGTAATTTACCGATTGGTTTCAGAACGGCTTGCATTGGAATTTACTATTTTTTGCCAGACATTCGTTGTGGGGAAAAAAGTGATTTTCTCGGCGAGTTAAGCATTTTGAGTAATTTGCCGATTGGTTTCAGAACGGCTTGCATTGAAATTCACTATTTTTTGCCAGACATTCATTGTGGAAAGAAAGTGATTTTCTCGGCGAGTTAAGCATTTTGAGTAATTTGCCGATTGGTTTCAGAACGTCTTGCATTGAAATTAACTATTTTTTGCGAACCATTCATTGTGGAACAAAAGTGGTTTTCTCGGCGAGTTAAGCATTTTGAGTAATTTGCCGATTGGTTTCAGAATGTCTTGCATTGAAATTAACTATTTTTTGCCAACCATTCATTGTGGAACAAAAGTGATTTTCTCGGCGAGTTAAGCATTTTGAGTAATTTGCCGATTGGTTTCAGAACGGCTTGCATTGAAATTCACTATTTTTTGCCAGACATTCATTGTGGAAAGAAAGTGATTTTCTCGGCGAGTTAAGCATTTTGAGTAATTTGCCGATTGGTTTCAGAACGTCTTGCATTGAAATTTACTATTTTTTGCCAGACATTCATTGTGGAACAAAAGTGATTTTCTCGGCGAGTTAAGCATTTTGAGTAATTTGCCGATTGGTTTCAGAACGTCTTGCATTGAAATTTTCTGTTTTTTGCCAGACATTCATTGTGGAACAAAAGTGATTTTCTCGGCGAGTTAAGCATTTTGAGTAATTTGCCGATTGGTTTCAGAACGGCTTGCATCGAAATTCACTATTTTTTGCCAGACATTCATTGTGGAAAGAATGTGATTTTCTCGGCGAGTTAAGCATTTTGAGTAATTTGCCGATTGGTTTCAGAACGGCTTGCATCGAAATTAACTATTTTTTGCCAGACATTCATTGTGGGAAAAAAGTGATTTTCTCGGCGAGTTAAGCATTTTGAGTAATTTGCCGATTGGTTTCAGAACGTCTTGCATTGAAATTTACTATTTTTTGCCAGACATTCATTGTGGAACAAAAGTGATTTTCTCGGCGAGTTAAGCATTTTGAGTAATTTGCCGATTGGTTTCAGAACGTCTTGCATTGAAATTTACTATTTTTTGCCAGACATTCATTGTGGAACAAAAGTGATTTTCTCGGCGAGTTAAGCATTTTGAGTAATTTACCGATTGGTTTCAGAACGGCTTGCATTGGAATTTACTATTTTTTGCCAGACATTCGTTGTGGGGAAAAAAGTGATTTTCTCGGCGAGTTAAGCATTTTGAGTAATTTGCCGATTGGTTTCAGAACGGCTTGCATTGAAATTCACTATTTTTTGCCAGACATTCATTGTGGAAAGAAAGTGATTTTCTCGGCGAGTTAAGCATTTTGAGTAATTTGCCGATTGGTTTCAGAACGTCTTGCATTGAAATTAACTATTTTTTGCGAACCATTCATTGTGGAACAAAAGTGGTTTTCTCGGCGAGTTAAGCATTTTGAGTAATTTGCCGATTGGTTTCAGAATGTCTTGCATTGAAATTAACTATTTTTTGCCAACCATTCATTGTGGAACAAAAGTGATTTTCTCGGCGAGTTAAGCATTTTGAGTAATTTGCCGATTGGTTTCAGAACGGCTTGCATTGAAATTCACTATTTTTTGCCAGACATCCATTGTGGAAAGAAAGTGATTTTCTCGGCGAGTTAAGCATTTTGAGTAATTTGCCGATTGGTTTCAGAACATCTTGCATTGAAATTAACTATTTTTTGCGAACCATTCATTGTGGAACAAAAGTGGTTTTCTCGGCGAGTTAAGCATTTTGAGTAATTTGCCGATTGGTTTCAGAACGTCTTGCATTGAAATTTACTATTTTTTGCCAGCCATTCATTGTGGAACAAAAATGATTTTCCCGGCGAGTTAAGCATTTTGAGTAATTTGCCGATTGGTTTCAGAACGGCTTGCATTGAATTTCACTATGCTTTGCCAGGCATTCATTCTGGAACAAAAGTGATTTTCTCGGCGAGTTAAGCATTTTGAGTAATTTGCCGATTGGTTTCAGAACGTCTTGCATTGAAATTTACTATTTTTTGCCAGACATTCATTGTGGAACAAAAGTGATTTTCTCGGCGAGTTAAGCATTTTGAGTAATTTGCCGATTGGTTTCAGAACGTCTTGCATTGAAATTTACTGTTTTTTGCCAGACATTCATTGTGGAACAAAAGTGATTTTCTCGGCGAGTTAAGCATTTTGAGTAATTTGCCGATTGGTTTCAGAACGGCTTGCATCGAAATTCACTATTTTTTGCCAGACATTCATTGTGGAAAGAATGTGATTTTCTCGGCGAGTTAAGCATTTTGAGTAATTTGCCGATTGGTTTCAGAACGGCTTGCATTGAAATTCACTATTTTTTGCCAGACATTCATTGTGGAAAGAAAGTGATTTTCTCGGCGAGTTAAGCATTTTGAGTAATTTGCCGATTGATTTCAGAACGTCTTGCATTGAAATTAACTATTTTTTGCGAACCATTCATTGTGGAACAAAAGTGGTTTTCTCGGCGAGTTAAGCATTTTGAGTAATTTGCCGATTGGTTTCAGAACGTCTTGCATTGAAATTTACTATTTTTTGCGAACCATTCATTGTGGAACAAAAGTGGTTTTCTCGGCGAGTTAAGCATTTTGAGTAATTTGCCGATTGGTTTCAGAATGTCTTGCATTGAAATTAACTATTTTTTGCCAACCATTCATTGTGGAACAAAAGTGATTTTCTCGGCGAGTTAAGCATTTTGAGTAATTTGCCGATTGGTTTCAGAACGGCTTGCATTGAAATTCACTATTTTTTGCCAGACATTCATTGTGGAAAGAAAGTGATTTTCTCGGCGAGTTAAGCATTTTGAGTAATTTGCCGATTGATTTCAGAACGTCTTGCATTGAAATTAACTATTTTTTGCGAACCATTCATTGTGGAACAAAAGTGGTTTTCTCGGCGAGTTAAGCATTTTGAGTAATTTGCCGATTGGTTTCAGAACGTCTTGCATTGAAATTTACTATTTTTTGCCAGCCATTCATTGTGGAACAAAAATGATTTTCCCGGCGAGTTAAGCATTTTGAGTAATTTGCCGATTGGTTTCAGAACGGCTTGCATTGAATTTCACTATGCTTTGCCAGGCATTCATTCTGGAACAAAAGTGATTTTCTCGGCGAGTTAAGCATTTTGAGTAATTTGCCGATTGGTTTCAGAACGTCTTGCATTGAAATTTACTATTTTTTGCCAGACATTCATTGTGGAACAAAAGTGATTTTCTCGGCGAGTTAAGCATTTTGAGTAATTTGCCGATTGGTTTCAGAACGTCTTGCATTGAAATTTTCTGTTTTTTGCCAGACATTCATTGTGGAACAAAAGTGATTTTCTCGGCGAGTTAAGCATTTTGAGTAATTTGCCGATTGGTTTCAGAACGGCTTGCATCGAAATTCACTATTTTTTGCCAGACATTCATTGTGGAAAGAATGTGATTTTCTCGGCGAGTTAAGCATTTTGAGTAATTTGCCGATTGGTTTCAGAACGGCTTGCATCGAAATTAACTATTTTTTGCCAGACATTCATTGTGGGAAAAAAGTGATTTTCTCGGCGAGTTAAGCATTTTGAGTAATTTGCCGATTGGTTTCAGAACGTCTTGCATTGAAATTTACTATTTTTTGCCAGACATTCATTGTGGAACAAAAGTGATTTTCTCGGCGAGTTAAGCATTTTGAGTAATTTGCCGATTGGTTTCAGAACGTCTTGCATTGAAATTTACTATTTTTTGCCAGACATTCATTGTGGAACAAAAGTGATTTTCTCGGCGAGTTAAGCATTTTGAGTAATTTACCGATTGGTTTCAGAACGGCTTGCATTGGAATTTACTATTTTTTGCCAGACATTCGTTGTGGGGAAAAAAGTGATTTTCTCGGCGAGTTAAGCATTTTGAGTAATTTGCCGATTGGTTTCAGAACGGCTTGCATTGAAATTCACTATTTTTTGCCAGACATTCATTGTGGAAAGAAAGTGATTTTCTCGGCGAGTTAAGCATTTTGAGTAATTTGCCGATTGGTTTCAGAACGTCTTGCATTGAAATTAACTATTTTTTGCGAACCATTCATTGTGGAACAAAAGTGGTTTTCTCGGCGAGTTAAGCATTTTGAGTAATTTGCCGATTGGTTTCAGAATGTCTTGCATTGAAATTAACTATTTTTTGCCAACCATTCATTGTGGAACAAAAGTGATTTTCTCGGCGAGTTAAGCATTTTGAGTAATTTGCCGATTGGTTTCAGAACGGCTTGCATTGAAATTCACTATTTTTTGCCAGACATTCATTGTGGAAAGAAAGTGATTTTCTCGGCGAGTTAAGCATTTTGAGTAATTTGCCGATTGGTTTCAGAACGTCTTGCATTGAAATTTACTATTTTTTGCCAGACATTCATTGTGGAACAAAAGTGATTTTCTCGGCGAGTTAAGCATTTTGAGTAATTTGCCGATTGGTTTCAGAACGTCTTGCATTGAAATTTTCTGTTTTTTGCCAGACATTCATTGTGGAACAAAAGTGATTTTCTCGGCGAGTTAAGCATTTTGAGTAATTTGCCGATTGGTTTCAGAACGGCTTGCATCGAAATTCACT
This sequence comes from Scyliorhinus torazame, assembly GCF_047496885.1. Classification (NCBI taxonomy): domain Eukaryota; kingdom Metazoa; phylum Chordata; class Chondrichthyes; order Carcharhiniformes; family Scyliorhinidae; genus Scyliorhinus; species Scyliorhinus torazame. The sequence goes on along the minus strand of NW_027307997.1, from coordinate 154,513 downwards.
ATTTTTTGCCAGACATTCATTGTGGAAAGAATGTGATTTTCTCGGCGAGTTAAGCATTTTGAGTAATTTGCCGATTGGTTTCAGAACGGCTTGCATCGAAATTAACTATTTTTTGCCAGACATTCATTGTGGGAAAAAAGTGATTTTCTCGGCGAGTTAAGCATTTTGAGTAATTTGCCGATTGGTTTCAGAACGTCTTGCATTGAAATTTACTATTTTTTGCCAGACATTCATTGTGGAACAAAAGTGATTTTCTCGGCGAGTTAAGCATTTTGAGTAATTTGCCGATTGGTTTCAGAACGTCTTGCATTGAAATTTACTATTTTTTGCCAGACATTCATTGTGGAACAAAAGTGATTTTCTCGGCGAGTTAAGCATTTTGAGTAATTTACCGATTGGTTTCAGAACGGCTTGCATTGGAATTTACTATTTTTTGCCAGACATTCGTTGTGGGGGAAAAAAGTGATTTTCTCGGCGAGTTAAGCATTTTGAGTAATTTGCCGATTGGTTTCAGAACGGCTTGCATCGAAATTCACTATTTTTTGCCAGACATTCATTGTGGAAAGAATGTGATTTTCTCGGCGAGTTAAGCATTTTGAGTAATTTGCCGATTGGTTTCAGAACGGCTTGCATTGAAATTTACTATTTTTTGCCAGACATTCATTGTGGAACAAAAGTGATTTTCTCGGCGAGTTAAGCATTTTGAGTAATTTGCCGATTGGTTTCAGAACGTCTTGCATTGAAATTTACTATTTTTTGCCAGACATTCATTGTGGAACAAAAGTGATTTTCTCGGCGAGTTAAGCATTTTGAGTAATTTGCCGATTGGTTTCAGAACGTCTTGCATTGAAATTTACTATTTTTTGCCAGACATTCATTGTGGAACAAAAGTGATTTTCTCGGCGAGTTAAGCATTTTGAGTAATTTACCGATTGGTTTCAGAACGGCTTGCATTGGAATTTACTATTTTTTGCCAGACATTCGTTGTGGGGAAAAAAGTGATTTTCTCGGCGAGTTAAGCATTTTGAGTAATTTGCCGATTGGTTTCAGAACGGCTTGCATTGAAATTCACTATTTTTTGCCAGACATTCATTGTGGAAAGAAAGTGATTTTCTCGGCGAGTTAAGCATTTTGAGTAATTTGCCGATTGGTTTCAGAACGTCTTGCATTGAAATTAACTATTTTTTGCGAACCATTCATTGTGGAACAAAAGTGGTTTTCTCGGCGAGTTAAGCATTTTGAGTAATTTGCCGATTGGTTTCAGAATGTCTTGCATTGAAATTAACTATTTTTTGCCAACCATTCATTGTGGAACAAAAGTGATTTTCTCGGCGAGTTAAGCATTTTGAGTAATTTGCCGATTGGTTTCAGAACGGCTTGCATTGAAATTCACTATTTTTTGCCAGACATTCATTGTGGAAAGAAAGTGATTTTCTCGGCGAGTTAAGCATTTTGAGTAATTTGCCGATTGGTTTCAGAACGTCTTGCATTGAAATTTACTATTTTTTGCCAGACATTCATTGTGGAACAAAAGTGATTTTCTCGGCGAGTTAAGCATTTTGAGTAATTTGCCGATTGGTTTCAGAACGTCTTGCATTGAAATTTTCTGTTTTTTGCCAGACATTCATTGTGGAACAAAAGTGATTTTCTCGGCGAGTTAAGCATTTTGAGTAATTTGCCGATTGGTTTCAGAACGGCTTGCATCGAAATTCACTATTTTTTGCCAGACATTCATTGTGGAAAGAATGTGATTTTCTCGGCGAGTTAAGCATTTTGAGTAATTTGCCGATTGGTTTCAGAACGGCTTGCATCGAAATTAACTATTTTTTGCCAGACATTCATTGTGGGAAAAAAGTGATTTTCTCGGCGAGTTAAGCATTTTGAGTAATTTGCCGATTGGTTTCAGAACGTCTTGCATTGAAATTTACTATTTTTTGCCAGACATTCATTGTGGAACAAAAGTGATTTTCTCGGCGAGTTAAGCATTTTGAGTAATTTGCCGATTGGTTTCAGAACGTCTTGCATTGAAATTTACTATTTTTTGCCAGACATTCATTGTGGAACAAAAGTGATTTTCTCGGCGAGTTAAGCATTTTGAGTAATTTACCGATTGGTTTCAGAACGGCTTGCATTGGAATTTACTATTTTTTGCCAGACATTCGTTGTGGGGAAAAAAGTGATTTTCTCGGCGAGTTAAGCATTTTGAGTAATTTGCCGATTGGTTTCAGAACGGCTTGCATTGAAATTCACTATTTTTTGCCAGACATTCATTGTGGAAAGAAAGTGATTTTCTCGGCGAGTTAAGCATTTTGAGTAATTTGCCGATTGGTTTCAGAACGTCTTGCATTGAAATTAACTATTTTTTGCGAACCATTCATTGTGGAACAAAAGTGGTTTTCTCGGCGAGTTAAGCATTTTGAGTAATTTGCCGATTGGTTTCAGAATGTCTTGCATTGAAATTAACTATTTTTTGCCAACCATTCATTGTGGAACAAAAGTGATTTTCTCGGCGAGTTAAGCATTTTGAGTAATTTGCCGATTGGTTTCAGAACGGCTTGCATTGAAATTCACTATTTTTTGCCAGACATCCATTGTGGAAAGAAAGTGATTTTCTCGGCGAGTTAAGCATTTTGAGTAATTTGCCGATTGGTTTCAGAACATCTTGCATTGAAATTAACTATTTTTTGCGAACCATTCATTGTGGAACAAAAGTGGTTTTCTCGGCGAGTTAAGCATTTTGAGTAATTTGCCGATTGGTTTCAGAACGTCTTGCATTGAAATTTACTATTTTTTGCCAGCCATTCATTGTGGAACAAAAATGATTTTCCCGGCGAGTTAAGCATTTTGAGTAATTTGCCGATTGGTTTCAGAACGGCTTGCATTGAATTTCACTATGCTTTGCCAGGCATTCATTCTGGAACAAAAGTGATTTTCTCGGCGAGTTAAGCATTTTGAGTAATTTGCCGATTGGTTTCAGAACGTCTTGCATTGAAATTTACTATTTTTTGCCAGACATTCATTGTGGAACAAAAGTGATTTTCTCGGCGAGTTAAGCATTTTGAGTAATTTGCCGATTGGTTTCAGAACGTCTTGCATTGAAATTTACTGTTTTTTGCCAGACATTCATTGTGGAACAAAAGTGATTTTCTCGGCGAGTTAAGCATTTTGAGTAATTTGCCGATTGGTTTCAGAACGGCTTGCATCGAAATTCACTATTTTTTGCCAGACATTCATTGTGGAAAGAATGTGATTTTCTCGGCGAGTTAAGCATTTTGAGTAATTTGCCGATTGGTTTCAGAACGGCTTGCATCGAAATTAACTATTTTTTGCCAGACATTCATTGTGGGGAAAAAGTGATTTTCTCGGCGAGTTAAGCATTTTGAGTAATTTGCCGATTAGTTTCAGAACCGCTTGCATCACAATTAACTATTTTTTGCCAGGCATTCATTGTGGAACAAAAGTGATTTTCTCGGCGAGTTAAGCATTTTGAGTAATTTGCCGATTGGTTTCAGAACGGCTTGCATTGAAATTTACCATTTTTTGCCAGGCATTCATTGTGGGGAAAAAGTGATTTTCTCGGCGAGTTAAGCATTTTGAGTAATTTGCCGATTGGTTTCAGAGCGGCTTGCATCACAATTAACTATTTTTTGCCAGGCATTCATTGTGGAACACAAGTGATTTTCTCGGCGAGTAAAGCATTTTGAGTAATTTGCCGATTGGTTTCAGAACGGCTTGCATCGAAATTAACTATTTTTTGCCAGCCATTCATTGTGGGGAAAAAGTGATTTTCTCGGCGAGTTAAGCATTTTGAGTAATTTGCCGATTGGTTTCAGAACGGCTTGCATCACAATTAACTATTTTTTGCCAGGCATTCATTGTGGAACAAAAGTGATTTTTCTCGGCGAGTTAAGCATTTTGAGTAATTTGCCGATTGGTTTCAGAACGGCTTGCATCGAAATTAACTATTTTTTGCCAGACATTCATTGTGGGGAAAATGTGATTTTCTCGGCGAGTTAAGCATTTTGAGTAATTTGCCGATTAGTTTCAGTACGGCTTGCATTGAAATTTACTATTTTTTGCCAGACATTCATTGTGGAACAAAAGTGATTTTCTCGGCGAGTTAAGCATTTTGAGTAATTTGCCGATTGGTTTCAGAACGGCTTGCATTGAAATTCACTATTTTTTGCCAGACATTCATTGTGGAAAGAAAGTGATTTTCTCGGCGAGTTTAGCATTTTGAGTAATTTGCCGATTGGTTTCAGAACGTCTTGCATTGAAATTAACTATTTTTTGCGAACCATTCATTGTGGAACAAAAGTGGTTTTCTCGGCGAGTTAAGCATTTTGAGTAATTTGCCGATTGGTTTCAGAATGTCTTGCATTGAAATTAACTATTTTTTGCCAACCATTCATTGTGGGAAAAAAGTGATTTTCTGGGCGAGTTAAGCATTTTGAGTAATTTGCCGATTAGTTTCAGAACGACTTGCATCACAATTAACTATTTTTTGCTAGGCATTCATTGTGGAACAAAAGTGAGTTTCTCGGCGAGTTAAGCATTTTGAGTAATTTGCCGATTGGTTTCAGAACGTCTTGCATTGAAATTTACTATTTTTTGCCAGACATTCATTGTGGAACAAAAGTGATTTTCTCGGCGAGTTAAGCATTTTGAGTAATTTACCGATTGGTTTCAGAACGACTTGCATTGAAATTCACTATTTTTTGCCAGACATTCATTGTGGAAAGAAAGTGATTTTCTCGGCGAGTTAAGCATTTTGAGTAATTTGCCGATTGGTTTCAGAATGTCTTGCATTGAAATTAACTATTTTTTGCCAACCATTCATTGTGGAACAAAAGTGATTTTCTCGGCGAGTTAAGCATTTTGAGTAATTTGCCGATTGGTTTCAGAACGGCTTGCATTGAAATTCACTATTTTTTGCCAGACATTCATTGTGGAAAGAAAGTGATTTTCTCGGCGAGTTAAGGATTTTGAGTAATTTGCCGATTGGTTTCAGAACGTCTTGCATTGAAATTAACTATTTTTTGCGAACCATTCATTGTGGAACAAAAGTGGTTTTCTCGGCGAGTTAAGCATTTTGAGTAATTTGCCGATTGGTTTCAGAATGTCTTGCATTGGAATTTACTATTTTTTGCCAGACATTCGTTGTGGGAAAAAACTGATTTTCTCGGCGAGTTAAGCATTTTGAGTAATTTGCCGATTGGTTTCAGAATGTCTTGCATTGAAATTAACTATTTTTTGCCAACCATTCATTGTGGGAAAAAAGTGATTTTCTCGGCGAGTTAAGCATTTTGAGTAATTTGCCGATTAGTTTCAGAACGGCTTGCATCACAATTAACTATTTTTTGCTAGGCATTCATTGTGGAACAAAAGTGAGTTTCTCGGCGAGTTAAGCATTTTGAGTAATTTGCCGATTGGTTTCAGAACGTCTTGCATTGAAATTTACTATTTTTTGCCAGCCATTCATTGTGGAACAAAAATGATTTTCCCGGCGAGTTAAGCATTTTGAGTAATTTGCCGATTGGTTTCAGAACGGCTTGCATTGAATTTCACTATGCTTTGCCAGGCATTCATTCTGGAACAAAAGTGATTTTCTCGGCGAGTTAAGCATTTTGAGTAATTTGCCGATTGGTTTCAGAACGGCTTGCATTGAAATTTACTATTTTTTGCCAGACATTCATTGTGGAACAAAAGTGATTTTCTCGGCGAGTTAAGCATTTTGAGTAATTTACCGATTGGTTTCAGAACGGCTTGCATTGGAATTTACTATTTTTTGCCAGACATTCGTTGTGGGAAAAAACTGATTTTCTCGGCGAGTTAAGCATTTTGAGTAATTTGCCGATTGGTTTCAGAACGTCTTGCATTGAAGTTTACTATTTTTTCCCAACCATTCATTGTGGGAAAAAAGTGATTTTCTCGGCGAGTTAAGCATTTTGAGTAATTTGCCGATTGGTTTCAGAACGGCTTGCATCACAATTAACTATTTTTTGCCAGGCATTGATTGTGGAAAAAAATGATTTTTCTCGGCGAGTTAAGCATTTTGAGTAATTTGCCGATTGGTTTCAGAACGGCTTGCATCGAAATTAACTCTTTTTTGCCAGACATTCATTGTGGGGAAAAAGTGATTTTCTCAGCGAGTTAAGCATTTTGAGTAATTTGCCGATTAGTTTCAGAACCGCTTGCATTGAAATTTACCATTTTTTGCCAGGCATTCATTGTGGGGAAAAAGTGATTTTCTCGGCGAGTTAAGCATTTTGAGTAATTTGCCGATTGGTTTCAGAGCGGCTTGCATCACAATTAACTATTTTTTGCCAGGCATTCATTGTGGAACACAAGTGATTTTCTCGGCGAGTAAAGCAGTTTGAGTAATTTGCCGATTGGCTTCAGAACGGCTTGCATCGAAATTAACTATTTTTTGCCAGCCATTCATTGTGGGGAAAAAGTGATTTTCTCGGCGAGTTAAGCATTTTGAGTAATTTGCCGATTGGTTTCAGAACGGCTTGCATCACAATTAACTATTTTTTGCCAGGCATTCATTGTGGAACAAAAGTGATTTTTCTCGGCGAGTTAAGCATTTTGAGTAATTTGCCGATTGGTTTCAGAACGGCTTGCATCGAAATTAACTATTTTTTGCCAGACATTCATTGTGTGGAAAATGTGATTTTCTCGGCGAGTTAAGCATTTTGAGTAATTTGCCGATTAGTTTCAGTACGGCTTGCATCACAATTAACTATTTTTTGCTTGGCATTCATTGTGGAACAAAAGTGATTTTCTCGGCGAGTTAAGCATTTTGAGTAATTTGCCGATTGGTTTCAGAACGTCTTGCATTGAAATTTACTATTTTTTGCCAGACCTTCATTGTGGAACAAAAGTGATTTTCTCGGCGAGTTAAGCATTTTGAGTAATTTGCCGATCGGTTTCAGAACGGCTTGCATTGAAATTCACTATTTTTTGCCAGACATTCATTGTGGAAAGAAAGTGATTTTCTCGGCGAGTTTAGCATTTTGAGTAATTTGCCGATTGGTTTCAGAACGTCTTGCATTGAAATTAACTATTTTTTGCGAACCATTCATTGTGGAACAAAAGTGGTTTTCTCGGCGAGTTAAGCATTTTGAGTAATTTGCCGATTGGTTTCAGAATGTCTTGCATTGAAATTAACTATTTTTTGCCAACCATTCATTGTGGGAAAAAAGTGATTTTCTGGGCGAGTTAAGCATTTTGAGTAATTTGCCGATTAGTTTCAGAACGACTTGCATCACAATTAACTATTTTTTGCTAGGCATTCATTGTGGAACAAAAGTGAGTTTCTCGGCGAGTTAAGCATTTTGAGTAATTTGCCGATTGGTTTCAGAACGTCTTGCATTGAAATTTACTATTTTTTGCCAGACATTCATTCTGGAACAAAAGTGATTTTCTCGGCGAGTTAAGCATTTTGAGTAATTTACCGATTGGTTTCAGAACGACTTGCATTGAAATTCACTATTTTTTGCCAGACATTCATTGTGGAAAGAAAGTGATTTTCTCGGCGAGTTAAGCATTTTGAGTAATTTGCCGATTGGTTTCAGAACGTCTTGCATTGAAATTAACTATTTTTTGCGAACCATTCATTGTGGAACAAAAGTGGTTTTCTCGGCGAGTTATGCATTTTGAGTAATTTGCCGATTGGTTTCAGAACGTCTTGCATTGAAATTTACTATTTTTTGCCAGCCATTCATTGTGGAACAAAAATGATTTTCCCGGCGAGTTAAGCATTTTGAGTAATTTGCCGATTGGTTTCAGAACGGCTTGCATTGAATTTCACTATTTTTTGCCAGACATTCATTGTGGAACAAAAGTGATTTTCACGGCGAGATAAGCATTTTGAGTAATTTGCCGATTGGTTTCAGAACGTCTTGCATTGAAATTTACTAATTTTTTGCCAGACATTCATTGTGGAACAAAAGTGATTTTCTCGGCGAGTTAAGCATTTTGAGTAATTTACCGATTGGTTTCAGAACGTCTTGCATTGAAATTTACTATTTTTTGCCAGACATTCATTGTGGAACAAAAGTGATTTTCTCGGCGAGTTAAGCATTTTGAGTAATTTACCGATTGGTTTCAGAACGGCTTGCATTGGAATTTACTATTTTTTGCCAGACATTCGTTGTGGGAAAAAACTGATTTTCTCGGCGAGTTAAGCATTTTGAGTAATTTGCCGATTGGTTTCAGAACGTCTTGCATTGAAATTAACTATTTTTTGCGAACCATTCATTGTGGAACAAAAGTGGTTTTCTCGGCGAGTTAAGCATTTTGAGTAATTTGCCGATTGGTTTCAGAATGTCTTGCATTGAAATTAACTATTTTTTGCCAACCATTCATTGTGGAACAAAAGTGATTTTCTCGGCGAGTTAAGCATTTTGAGTAATTTGCCGATTGGTTTCAGAACGGCTTGCATTGAAATTCACTATTTTTTGCCAGACATTCATTGTGGAAAGAAAGTGATTTTCTCGGCGAGTTAAGCATTTTGAGTAATTTGCCGATTGGTTTCAGAACGTCTTGCATTGAAATTAACTATTTTTTGCGAACCATTCATTGTGGAACAAAAGTGGTTTTCTCGGCGAGTTAAGCATTTTGAGTAATTTGCCGATTGGTTTCAGAACGTCTTGCATTGAAATTTACTATTTTTTGCCAGCCATTCATTGTGGAACAAAAATGATTTTCCCGGCGAGTTAAGCATTTTGAGTAATTTGCCGATTGGTTTCAGAACGGCTTGCATTGAATTTCACTATGCTTTGCCAGGCATTCATTCTGGAACAAAAGTGATTTTCTCGGCGAGTTAAGCATTTTGAGTAATTTGCCGATTGGTTTCAGAACGTCTTGCATTGAAATTTACTATTTTTGGCCAGACATTCATTGTGGAACAAAAGTGATTTTCTCGGCGAGTTAAGCATTTTGAGTAATTTGCCGATTGGTTTCAGAACGTCTTGCATTGAAATTTACTGTTTTTTGCCAGACACTCATTGTGGAACAAAAGTGATTTTCTCGGCGAGTTAAGCATTTTGAGTAATTTGCCGATTGGTTTCAGAACGGCTTGCATTGAAATTCACTATTTTTTGCCAGACATTCATTGTGGAAAGAAAGTGATTTTCTCGGCGAGTTAAGCATTTTGAGTAATTTGCCGATTGGTTTCAGAACGTCTTGCATTGAAATTAACTATTTTTTGCGAACCATTCATTGTGGAACAAAAGTGGTTTTCTCGGCGAGTTAAGCATTTTGAGTAATTTGCCGATTGGTTTCAGAATGTCTTGCATTGAAATTAACTATTTTTTGCCAACCATTCATTGTGGGAAAAAAGTGATTTTCTCGGCGAGTTAAGCATTTTGAGTAATTTGCCGATTAGTTTCAGAACGGCTTGCATCACAATTAACTATTTTTTGCTAGGCATTCATTGTGGAACAAAAGTGAGTTTCTCGGCGAGTTAAGCATTTTGAGTAATTTGCCGATTGGTTTCAGAACGTCTTGCATTGAAATTAACTATTTTTTGCGAACCATTCATTGTGGAACAAAAGTGGTTTTCTCGGCGAGTTAAGCATTTTGAGTAATTTGCCGATTGGTTTCAGAACGTCTTGCATTGAAATTTACTATTTTTTGCCAGCCATTCATTGAGGAACAAAAATGATTTTCCCGGCGAGTTAAGCATTTTGAGTAATTTGCCGATTGGTTTCAGAACGGCTTGCATTGAATTTCACTATGCTTTGCCAGGCATTCATTCTGGAGCAAAAGTGATTTTCTCGGCGAGTTAAGCATTTTGAGTAATTTGCCGATTGGTTTCAGAACGGCTTGCATTGAAATTAACTATTTTTTGCCAGACATTCATTGTGGAACAAAAGTGATTTTCTCGGCGAGATAAGCATTTTGAGTAATTTGCCGATTGGTTTCAGAACGTCTTGCATTGAAATTTACTAATTTTTTGCCAGACATTCATTGTGGAACAAAAGTGATTTTCTCGGCGAGTTAAGCATTTTGAGTAATTTGCCGATTGGTTTCAGAACGTCTTGCATTGAAATTTACTATTTTTTGCCAGACATTCATTGTGGAACAAAAGTGATTTTCTCGGCGAGTTAAGCATTTTGAGTAATTTACCGATTGGTTTCAGAACGGCTTGCATTGGAATTTACTATTTTTTGCCAGACATTCGTTGTGGGAAAAAACTGATTTTCTCGGCGAGTTAAGCATTTTGAGTAATTTGCCGATTGGTTTCAGAATGTCTTGCATTGAAATTAACTATTTTTTGCCAACCATTCATTGTGGGAAAAAAGTGATTTTCTCGGCGAGTTAAGCATTTTGAGTAATTTGCCGATTAGTTTCAGAACGGCTTGCATCACAATTAACTATTTTTTGCTAGGCATTCATTGTGGAACAAAAGTGAGTTTCTCGGCGAGTTAAGCATTTTGAGTAATTTGCCGATTGGTTTCAGAACGTCTTGCATTGAAATTAACTATTTTTTGCGAACCATTCATTGTGGAACAAAAGTGGTTTTCTCGGCGAGTTAAGCATTTTGAGTAATTTGCCGATTGGTTTCAGAACGTCTTGCATTGAAATTTACTATTTTTTGCCAGCCATTCATTGTGGAACAAAAATGATTTTCCCGGCGAGTTAAGCATTTTGAGTAATTTGCCGATTGGTTTCAGAACGGCTTGCATTGAATTTCACTATGCTTTGCCAGGCATTCATTCTGGAACAAAAGTGATTTTCTCGGCGAGTTAAGCATTTTGAGTAATTTGCCGATTGGTTTCAGAACGGCTTGCATTGAAATTAACTATTTTTTGCCAGACATTCATTGTGGAACAAAAGTGATTTTCTCGGCGAGATAAGCATTTTGAGTAATTTGCCGATTGGTTTCAGAACGTCTTGCATTGAAATTTACTAATTTTTTGCCAGACATTCATTGTGGAACAAAAGTGATTTTCTCGGCGAGTTAAGCATTTTGAGTAATTTGCCGATTGGTTTCAGAACGTCTTGCATTGAAATTTACTATTTTTTGCCAGACATTCATTGTGGAACAAAAGTGATTTTCTCGGCGAGTTAAGCATTTTGAGTAATTTACCGATTGGTTTCAGAACGTCTTGCATTGAAGTTTACTATTTTTTCCCAACCATTCATTGTGGGAAAAAAGTGATTTTCTCGGCGAGTTAAGCATTTTGAGTAATTTGCCGATTGGTTTCAGAACGGCTTGCATCACAATTAACTATTTTTTGCCAGGCATTGATTGTGGAAAAAAATGATTTTTCTCGGCGAGTTAAGCATTTTGAGTAATTTGCCGATTGGTTTCAGAACGGCTTGCATCGAAATTAACTCTTTTTTGCCAGACATTCATTGTGGGGAAAAAGTGATTTTCTCGGCGAGTTAAGCATTTTGAGTAATTTGCCGATTAGTTTCAGAACCGCTTGCATCACAATTAACTATTTTTTGCCAGGCATTCATTGTGGAACAAAAGTGATTTTCTCGGCGAGTTAAGCATTTTGAGTAATTTGCCGATTGGTTTCAGAACGGCTTGCATTGAATTTCACTATGCTTTGCCAGGCATTCATTCTGGAACAAAAGTGATTTTCTCGGCGAGTTAAGCATTTTGAGTAATTTGCCGATTGGTTTCAGAACGGCTTGCATTGAAAATCACTATTTTTTGCCAGACATTCATTGTGGAAAGAAAGTGATTTTCTCGGCGAGTTAGGCATTTTGAGTAATTTGCCGATTGGTTTCAGAACGTCTTGCATTGAAATTAACTATTTTTTGCGAACCATTCATTGTGGAACAAAAGTGGTTTTCTCGGCGAGTTAAGCATTTTGAGTAATTTGCCGATTGGTTTCAGAATGTCTTGCATTGAAATTAACTATTTTTTGCCAACCATTCATTGTGGGAAAAAAGTGATTTTCTCGGCGAGTTAAGCATTTTGAGTAATTTGCCGATTAGTTTCAGAACGGCTTGCATCACAATTAACTATTATTTGCTAGGCATTCATTGTGGAACAAAAGTGAGTTTCTCGGCGAGTGAAGCATTTTGAGTAATTTGCCGATTGGTTTCAGAACGTCTTGCATTGAAATTAACTATTTTTTGCGAACCATTCATTGTGGAACAAAAGTGGTTTTCTCGGCGAGTTAAGCATTTTGAGTAATTTGCCGATTGGTTTCAGAACGTCTTGCATTGAAATTTACTATTTTTTGCCAGCCATTCATTGTGGAACAAAAATGATTTTCCCGGCGAGTTAAGCATTTTGAGTAATTTGCCGATTGGTTTCAGAACGGCTTGCATTGAATTTCACTATGCTTTGCCAGGCATTCATTCTGGAACAAAAGTGATTTTCTCGGCGAGTTAAGCATTTTGAGTAATTTGCCGATTGGTTTCAGAACGGCTTGCATTGAAATTAACTATTTTTTGCCAGACATTCATTGTGGAACAAAAGTGATTTTCTCGGCGAGATAAGCATTTTGAGTAATTTGCCGATTGGTTTCAGAACGTCTTGGATTGAAATTTACTAATTTTTTGCCAGACATTCATTGTGGAACAAAAGTGATTTTCTCGGCGAGTTAAGCAGTTTGAGTAATTTGCCGATTGGTTTCAGAACGTCTTGCATTGAAATTTACTATTTTTTGCCAGACATTCATTGTGGAACAAAAGTGATTTTCTCGGCGAGTTAAGCATTTTGAGTAATTTACCGATTGGTTTCAGAACGGCTTGCTTTGGAATTTACTATTTTTTGCCAGACATTCGTTGTGGGAAAAAACGGATTTTCTCGGCGAGTTAAGCATTTTGAGTAATTTGCCGATTGGTTTCAGAACGTTTTGCATTGAAGTTTACTATTTTTTGCCAACCATTCATTGTGGGAAAAAAGTGATTTTCTCGGCGAGTTAAGCATTTTGAGTAATTTGCCGATTGGTTTCAGAACGGCTTGCATCACAGTTAACTATTTTTTGCCAGGCATTGATTGTGGAAAAAAATGATTTTTCTCGGCGAGTTAAGCATTTTGAGTAATTTGCCGATTGGTTTCAGAACGTCTTGCATTGAAATTTACTAATTTTTGCCAGACATTCATTGTGGAACAAAAGTGATTTTCTCGGCGAGTTAAGCATTTTGAGTAATTTACCGATTGGTTTCAGAACGGCTTGCATTGGAATTTACTATTTTTTGCCAGACATTCGTTGTGGGAAAAAACTGATTTTCTCGGCGAGTTAAGCATTTTGAGTAATTTGCCGATTGGTTTCAGAACGGCTTGCATCGAAATTAACTATTTTTTGCCAGCCATTCATTGTGGAACAAAAATGATTTTCCCGGCGAGTTCAGCATTTTGAGTAATTTGCCGATTGGTTTCAGAACGTCTTGCATTGAAATTTACTATTTTTTGCCAGCCATTCATTGTGGAACAAAAATGATTTTCCCGGCGAGTTCAGCATTTTGAGTAATTTGCCGATTGGTTTCAGAACGGCTTGCATTGAATTTCACTATGTTTTGCCAGGCATTCATTCTGGAACAAAAGTGATTTTCCCGGCGTGTTAAGCATTTTGAGTAATTTGCCGATTGGTTTCAGAACGGCTTGCATTGAAATTAACTATTTTTTGCCAGACATTCATTGTGGAACAAAACTGATTTTCTCGGCGAGATAAGCATTTTGAGTAATTTGCCGATTGGTTTCAGAACGTCTTGCATTGAAATTTACTAATTTTTTGCCAGACATTCATTGTGGAACAAAAGTGATTTTCTCGGCGAGTTAAGCATTTTGAGTAATTTGCCGATTGGTTTCAGAACGTCTTGCATTGAAATTTACTATTTTTTTGCCAGACATTCATTGTGGAACAAAAGTGATTTTCTCGGCGAGTTAAGCATTTTGAGTAATTTACCGATTGGTTTCAGAACGGCTTGCATTGGAATTTACTATTTTTTGCCAGACATTCGTTGTGGGGAAAAAAGTGATTTTCTCGGCGAGTTAAGCATTTTGAGTAATTTGCCGATTGGTTTCAGAACGGCTTGCATTGAAATTCACTATTTTTTGCCAGACATTCATTGTGGAAAGAAAGTGATTTTCTCGGCGAGTTAAGCATTTTGAGTAATTTGCCGATTGGTTTCAGAACGTCTTGCATTGAAATTAACTATTTTTTGCGAACCATTCATTGTGGAACAAAAGTGGTTTTCTCGGCGAGTTAAGCATTTTGAGTAATTTGCCGATTGGTTTCAGAATGTCTTGCATTGAAATTAACTATTTTTTGCCAACCATTCATTGTGGAACAAAAGTGATTTTCTCGGCGAGTTAAGCATTTTGAGTAATTTGCCGATTGGTTTCAGAACGGCTTGCATTGAAATTCACTATTTTTTGCCAGACATTCATTGTGGAAAGAAAGTGATTTTCTCGGCGAGTTAAGCATTTTGAGTAATTTGCCGATTGGTTTCAGAACGTCTTGCATCACAATTAACTATTTTTTGCTAGGCATTCATTGTGGAACAAAAGTGAGTTTCTCGGCGAGTGAAGCATTTTGAGTAATTTGCCGATTGGTTTCAGAACGTCTTGCATTGAAATTAACTATTTTTTGCGAACCATTCATTGTGGAACAAAAGTGGTTTTCTCGGCGAGTTAAGCATTTTGAGTAATTTACCGATTGGTTTCAGAACGTCTTGCATTGAAATTTACTATTTTTTGCCAGCCATTCATTGTGGAACAAAAATGATTTTCCCGGCGAGTTAAGCATTTTGAGTAATTTGCCGATTGGTTTCAGAACGGCTTGCATTGAATTTCACTATGCTTTGCCAGGCATTCATTCTGGAACAAAAGTGATTTTCTCGGCGAGTTAAGCATTTTGAGTAATTTGCCGATTGGTTTCAGAACGGCTTGCATTGAAATTAACTATTTTTTGCCAGACATTCATTGTGGAACAAAAGTGATTTTCTCGGCGAGATAAGCATTTTGAGTAATTTGCCGATTGGTTTCAGAACGTCTTGGATTGAAATTTACTAATTTTTTGCCAGACATTCATTGTGGAACAAAAGTGATTTTCTCGGCGAGTTAAGCATTTTGAGTAATTTGCCGATTGGTTTCAGAACGTCTTGCATTGAAATTTACTATTTTTTGCCAGACATTCATTGTGGAACAAAAGTGATTTTCTCGGCGAGTTAAGCATTTTGAGTAATTTACCGATTGGTTTCAGAACGGCTTGCTTTGGAATTTACTATTTTTTGCCAGACATTCGTTGTGGGAAAAAACTGATTTTCTCGGCGAGTTAAGCATTTTGAGTAATTTGCCGATTGGTTTCAGAACGTTTTGCATTGAAGTTTACTATTTTTTGCCAACCATTCATTGTGGGAAAAAAGTGATTTTCTCGGCGAGTTAAGCATTTTGAGTAATTTGCCGATTGGTTTCAGAACGGCTTGCATCACAGTTAACTATTTTTTGCCAGGCATTGATTGTGGAAAAAAATGATTTTTCTCGGCGAGTTAAGCATTTTGAGTAATTTGCCGATTGGTTTCAGAACGTCTTGCATGAAATTTACTAATTTTTGCCAGACATTCATTGTGGAACAAAAGTGATTTTCTCGGCGAGTTAAGCATTTTGAGTAATTTACCGATTGGTTTCAGAACGGCTTGCATTGGAATTTACTATTTTTTGCCAGACATTCGTTGTGGGAAAAAACTGATTTTCTCGGCGAGTTAAGCATTTTGAGTAATTTGCCGATTGGTTTCAGAACGGCTTGCATCGAAATTAACTATTTTTTGCCAGACATTCATTGTGGGGAAAATGTGATTTTCTCGGCGAGTTAAGCATTTTGAGTAATTTGCCGATTGGTTTCAGAACGTCTTGCATTGAAATTTACTATTTTTTGCCAGCCATTCATTGTGGAACAAAAATGATTTTCCCGGCGAGTTCAGCATTTTGAGTAATTTGCCGATTGGTTTCAGAACGGCTTGCATTGAATTTCACTATGTTTTGCCAGGCATTCATTCCGGAACAAAAGTGATTTTCCCGGCGTGTTAAGCATTTTGAGTAATTTGCCGATTGGTTTCAGAACGGCTTGCATTGAAATTAACTATTTTTTGCCAGACATTCATTGTGGAACAAAACTGATTTTCTCGGCGAGATAAGCATTTTGAGTAATTTGCCGATTGGTTTCAGAACGTCTTGCATTGAAATTTACTAATTTTTTGCCAGACATTCATTGTGGAACAAAAGTGATTTTCTCGGCGAGTTAAGCATTTTGAGTAATTTGCCGATTAATTTCAGAACGGCTTGCATTGAATTTCACTATGCTTTGCCAGGCATTCATTCTGGAACAAAAGTGATTTTCTCGGCGAGTTAAGCATTTTGAGTAATTTGCCGATTGGTTTCAGAACGGCTTGCATTGAAATTAACTATTTTTTGCCAGACATTCATTGTGGAACAAAAGTGATTTTCTCGGCGAGATAAGCATTTTGAGTAATTTGCCGATTGGTTTCAGAACGTCTTGGATTGAAATTTACTAATTTTTTGCCAGACATTCATTGTGGAACAAAAGTGATTTTCTCGGCGAGTTAAGCATTTTGAGTAATTTGCCGATTGGTTTCAGAACGTCTTGCATTGAAATTTACTATTTTTTGCCAGACATTCATTGTGGAACAAAAGTGATTTTCTCGGCGAGTTAAGCATTTTGAGTAATTTACCGATTGGTTTCAGAACGGCTTGCTTTGGAATTTACTATTTTTTGCCAGACATTCGTTGTGGGAAAAAACTGATTTTCTCGGCGAGTTAAGCATTTTGAGTAATTTGCCGATTGGTTTCAGAACGTTTTGCATTGAAGTTTACTATTTTTTGCCAACCATTCATTGTGGGAAAAAAGTGATTTTCTCGGCGAGTTAAGCATTTTGAGTAATTTGCCGATTGGTTTCAGAACGGCTTGCATCACAGTTAACTATTTTTTGCCAGGCATTGATTGTGGAAAAAAATGATTTTTCTCGGCGAGTTAAGCATTTTGAGTAATTTGCCGATTGGTTTCAGAACGTCTTGCATGAAATTTACTAATTTTTGCCAGACATTCATTGTGGAACAAAAGTGATTTTCTCGGCGAGTTAAGCATTTTGAGTAATTTACCGATTGGTTTCAGAACGGCTTGCATTGGAATTTACTATTTTTTGCCAGACATTCGTTGTGGGAAAAAACTGATTTTCTCGGCGAGTTAAGCATTTTGAGTAATTTGCCGATTGGTTTCAGAACGGCTTGCATCGAAATTAACTATTTTTTGCCAGACATTCATTGTGGGGAAAATGTGATTTTCTCGGCGAGTTAAGCATTTTGAGTAATTTGCCGATTGGTTTCAGAACGTCTTGCATTGAAATTTACTATTTTTTGCCAGCCATTCATTGTGGAACAAAAATGATTTTCCCGGCGAGTTCAGCATTTTGAGTAATTTGCCGATTGGTTTCAGAACGGCTTGCATTGAATTTCACTATGTTTTGCCAGGCATTCATTCCGGAACAAAAGTGATTTTCCCGGCGTGTTAAGCATTTTGAGTAATTTGCCGATTGGTTTCAGAACGGCTTGCATTGAAATTAACTATTTTTTGCCAGACATTCATTGTGGAACAAAACTGATTTTCTCGGCGAGATAAGCATTTTGAGTAATTTGCCGATTGGTTTCAGAACGTCTTGCATTGAAATTTACTAATTTTTTGCCAGACATTCATTGTGGAACAAAAGTGATTTTCTCGGCGAGTTAAGCATTTTGAGTAATTTGCCGATTGGTTTCAGAACGTCTTGCATTGAAATTTACTATTTTTTTGCCAGACATTCATTGTGGAACAAAAGTGATTTTCTCGGCGAGTTAAGCATTTTGAGTAATTTACCGATTGGTTTCAGAACGGCTTGCATTGGAATTTACTATTTTTTGCCAGACATTCGTTGTGGGGAAAAAAGTGATTTTCTCGGCGAGTTAAGCATTTTGAGTAATTTGCCGATTGGTTTCAGAACGGCTTGCATTGAAATTCACTATTTTTTGCCAGACATTCATTGTGGAAAGAAAGTGATTTTCTCGGCGAGTTAAGCATTTTGAGTAATTTGCCGATTGGTTTCAGAACGTCTTGCATTGAAATTAACTATTTTTTGCGAACCATTCATTGTGGAACAAAAGTGGTTTTCTCGGCGAGTTAAGCATTTTGAGTAATTTGCCGATTGGTTTCAGAATGTCTTGCATTGAAATTAACTATTTTTTGCCAACCATTCATTGTGGAACAAAAGTGATTTTCTCGGCGAGTTAAGCATTTTGAGTAATTTGCCGATTGGTTTCAGAACGGCTTGCATTGAAATTCACTATTTTTTGCCAGACATTCATTGTGGAAAGAAAGTGATTTTCTCGGCGAGTTAAGCATTTTGAGTAATTTGCCGATTGGTTTCAGAACGTCTTGCATTGAAATTAACTATTTTTTGCGAACCATTCATTGTGGAACAAAAGTGGTTTTCTCGGCGAGTTAAGCATTTTGAGTAATTTGCCGATTGGTTTCAGAACGTCTTGCATTGAAATTTACTATTTTTTGCCAGCCATTCATTGTGGAACAAAAATGATTTTCCCGGCGAGTTAACCATTTTGAGTAATTTGCCGATTGGTTTCAGAACGGCTTGCATTGAATTTCACTATGCTTTGCCAGGCATTCATTCTGGAACAAAAGTGATTTTCTCGGCAAGTTAAGCATTTTGAGTAATTTGCCGATTGGTTTCAGAACGTCTTGCATTGAAATTTACTATTTTTTGCCAGACATTCATTGTGGAACAAAAGTGATTTTCTCGGCGAGTTAAGCATTTTGAGTAATTTGCCGATTGGTTTCAGAACGTCTTGCATTGAAATTTACTGTTTTTTGCCAGACATTCATTGTGGAACAAAAGTGATTTTCTCGGCGAGTTAAGCATTTTGAGTAATTTGCCGATTGGTTTCAGAACGGCTTGCATCGAAATTCACTATTTTTTGCCAGACATTCATTGTGGAAAGAATGTGATTTTCTCGGCGAGTTAAGCATTTTGAGTAATTTGCCGATTGGTTTCAGAACGGCTTGCATCGAAATTAACTATTTTTTGCCAGACATTCATTGTGGGAAAAAAGTGATTTTCTCGGCGAGTTAAGCATTTTGAGTAATTTGCCGATTGGTTTCAGAACGTCTTGCATTGAAATTTACTATTTTTTGCCAGACATTCATTGTGGAACAAAAGTGATTTTCTCGGCGAGTTAAGCATTTTGAGTAATTTGCTGATTGGTTTCAGAACGTCTTGCATGAAATTTACTAATTTTTGCCAGACATTCATTGTGGAACAAAAGTGATTTTCTCGGCGAGTTAAGCATTTTGAGTAATTTACCGATTGGTTTCAGAACGGCTTGCATTGGAATTTACTATTTTTTGCCAGACATTCGTTGTGGGAAAAAACTGATTTTCTCGGCGAGTTAAGCATTTTGAGTAATTTGCCGATTGGTTTCAGAACGTCTTGCATTGAAATTAACTATTTTTTGCGAACCATTCATTGTGGAACAAAAGTGGTTTTCTCGGCGAGTTAAGCATTTTGAGTAATTTGCCGATTGGTTTCAGAATGTCTTGCATTGAAATTAACTATTTTTTGCCAACCATTCATTGTGGAACAAAAGTGATTTTCTCGGCGAGTTAAGCATTTTGAGTAATTTGCCGATTGGTTTCAGAACGGCTTGCATTGAAATTCACTATTTTTTGCCAGACATTCATTGTGGAAAGAAAGTGATTTTCTCGGCGAGTTAAGCATTTTGAGTAATTTGCCGATTGGTTTCAGAACGTCTTGCATTGAAATTAACTATTTTTTGCGAACCATTCATTGTGGAACAAAAGTGGTTTTCTCGGCGAGTTAAGCATTTTGAGTAATTTGCCGATTGGTTTCAGAACGTCTTGCATTGAAATTTACTATTTTTTGCCAGCCATTCATTGTGGAACAAAAATGATTTTCCCGGCGAGTTAACCATTTTGAGTAATTTGCCGATTGGTTTCAGAACGGCTTGCATTGAATTTCACTATGCTTTGCCAGGCATTCATTCTGGAACAAAAGTGATTTTCTCGGCGAGTTAAGCATTTTGAGTAATTTGCCGATTGGTTTCAGAACGTCTTGCATTGAAATTTACTATTTTTTGCCAGACATTCATTGTGGAACAAAAGTGATTTTCTCGGCGAGTTAAGCATTTTGAGTAATTTGCCGATTGGTTTCAGAACGTCTTGCATTGAAATTTACTGTTTTTTGCCAGACATTCATTGTGGAACAAAAGTGATTTTCTCGGCGAGTTAAGCATTTTGAGTAATTTGGCGATTGGTTTCAGAACGGCTTGCATCGAAATTCACTATTTTTTGCCAGACATTCATTGTGGAAAGAATGTGATTTTCTCGGCGAGTTAAGCATTTTGAGTAATTTGCCGATTGGTTTCAGAACGGCTTGCATCGAAATTAACTATTTTTTGCCAGACATTCATTGTGGGAAAAAAGTGATTTTCTCGGCGAGTTAAGCATTTTGAGTAATTTGCCGATTGGTTTCAGAACGTCTTGCATTGAAATTTACTATTTTTTGCCAGACATTCATTGTGGAACAAAAGTGATTTTCTCGGCGAGTTAAGCATTTTGAGTAATTTGCTGATTGGTTTCAGAACGTCTTGCATGAAATTTACTAATTTTTGCCAGACATTCATTGTGGAACAAAAGTGATTTTCTCGGCGAGTGAAGCATTTTGAGTAATTTACCGATTGGTTTCAGAACGGCTTGCATTGGAATTTACTATTTTTTGCCAGACATTCGTTGTGGGAAAAAACTGATTTTCTCGGCGAGTTAAGCATTTTGAGTAATTTGCCGATTGGTTTCAGAACGGCTTGCATCGAAATTAACTATTTTTTGCCAGACATTCATTGTGGGGAAAATGTGATTTTCTCGGCGAGTTAAGCATTTTGAGTAATTTGCCGATTGGTTTCAGAACGTCTTGCATTGAAATTTACTATTTTTTGCCAGCCATTCATTGTGGAACAAAAATGATTTTCCCGGCGAGTTCAGCATTTTGAGTAATTTGCCGATTGGTTTCAGAACGGCTTGCATTGAATTTCACTATGTTTTGCCAGGCATTCATTCTGGAACAAAAGTGATTTTCCCGGCGTGCTAAGCATTTTGAGTAATTTGCCGATTGGTTTCAGAACGGCTTGCATTGAAATTAACTCTTTTTTGCCAGACATTCATTGTGGAACAAAACTGATTTTCTCGGCGAGATAAGCATTTTGAGTAATTTGCCGATTGGTTTCAGAACGTCTTGCATTGAAATTTACTAATTTTTTGCCAGACATTCATTGTGGAACAAAAGTGATTTTCTCGGCGAGTTAAGCATTTTGAGTAATTTGCCGATTGGTTTCAGAACGTCTTGCATTGAAATTTACTATTTTTTGCCAGACATTCATTGTGGAACAAAAGTGATTTTCTCGGCGAGTTAAGCATTTTGAGTAATTTACCGATTGGTTTCAGAACGGCTTGCATTGGAATTTACTATTTTTTGCCAGACATTCGTTGTGGGGAAAAAAGTGATTTTCTCGGCGAGTTAAGCATTTTGAGTAATTTGCCGATTGGTTTCAGAACGGCTTGCATCGAAATTCACTATTTTTTGCCAGACATTCATTGTGGAAAGAATGTGATTTTCTCGGCGAGTTAAGCATTTTGAGTAATTTGCCGATTGGTTTCAGAACGGCTTGCATTGAAATTCACTATTTTTTGCCAGACATTCATTGTGGAAAGAAAGTGATTTTCTCGGCGAGTTAAGCATTTTGAGTAATTTGCCGATTGGTTTCAGAACGTCTTGCATTGAAATTAACTATTTTTTGCGAACCATTCATTGTGGAACAAAAGTGGTTTTCTCGGCGAGTTAAGCATTTTGAGTAATTTGCCGATTGGTTTCAGAATGTCTTGCATTGAAATTAACTATTTTTTGCCAACCAATCATTGTGGAACAAAAGTGATTTTCTCGGCGAGTTAAGCATTTTGAGTAATTTGCCGATTGGTTTCAGAACGGCTTGCATTGAAATTCACTATTTTTTGCCAGACATTCATTGTGGAAAGAAAGTGATTTTCTCGGCGAGTTAAGCATTTTGAGTAATTTGCCGATTGGTTTCAGAACGTCTTGCATTGAAATTAACTATTTTTTGCGAACCATTCATTGTGGAACAAAAGTGGTTTTCTCGGCGAGTTAAGCATTTTGAGTAATTTGCCGATTGGTTTCAGAACGTCTTGCATTGAAATTTACTATTTTTTGCCAGCCATTCATTGTGGAACAAAAATGATTTTCCCGGCGAGTTAAGCATTTTGAGTAATTTGCCGATTGGTTTCAGAACGGCTTGCATTGAATTTCACTATGCTTTGCCAGGCATTCATTCTGGAACAAAAGTGATTTTCTCGGCGAGTTAAGCATTTTGAGTAATTTGCCGATTGGTTTCAGAACGTCTTGCATTGAAATTTACTATTTTTTGCCAGACATTCATTGTGGAACAAAAGTGATTTTCTCGGCGAGTTAAGCATTTTGAGTAATTTGCCGATTGGTTTCAGAACGTCTTGCATTGAAATTTACTGTTTTTTGCCAGACATTCATTGTGGAACAAAAGTGATTTTCTCGGCGAGTTAAGCATTTTGAGTAATTTGCCGATTGGTTTCAGAACGGCTTGCATCGAAATTCACTATTTTTTGCCAGACATTCATTGTGGAAAGAATGTGATTTTCTCGGCGAGTTAAGCATTTTGAGTAATTTGCCGATTGGTTTCAGAACGGCTTGCATCGAAATTAACTATTTTTTGCCAGACATTCATTGTGGGAAAAAAGTGATTTTCTCGGCGAGTTAAGCATTTTGAGTAATTTGCCGATTGGTTTCAGAACGTCTTGCATTGAAATTTACTATTTTTTGCCAGACATTCATTGTGGAACAAAAGTGATTTTCTCGGCGAGTTAAGCATTTTGAGTAATTTGCCGATTGGTTTCAGAACGTCTTGCATGAAATTTACTAATTTTTGCCAGACATTCATTGTGGAACAAAAGTGATTTTCTCGGCGAGTTAAGCATTTTGAGTAATTTGCCGATTGGTTTCAGAACGTCTTGCATTGAAATTAACTCTTTTTTGCCAGACATTCATTGTGGAACAAAACTGATTTTCTCGGCGAGATAAGCATTTTGAGTAATTTGCCGATTGGTTTCAGAACGTCTTGCATTGAAATTTACTAATTTTTTGCCAGACATTCATTGTGGAACAAAAGTGATTTTCTCGGCGAGTTAAGCATTTTGAGTAATTTGCCGATTGGTTTCAGAACGTCTTGCATTGAAATTTACTATTTTTTGCCAGACATTCATTGTGGAACAAAAGTGATTTTCTCGGCGAGTTAAGCATTTTGAGTAATTTACCGATTGGTTTCAGAACGGCTTGCATTGGAATTTACTATTTTTTGCCAGACATTCGTTGTGGGGGGAAAAGTGATTTTCTCGGCGAGTTAAGCATTTTGAGTAATTTGCCGATTGGTTTCAGAACGGCTTGCATCGAAATTCACTATTTTTTGCCAGACATTCATTGTGGAAAGAATGTGATTTTCTCGGCGAGTTAAGCATTTTGAGTAATTTGCCGATTGGTTTCAGAACGGCTTGCATTGAAATTCACTATTTTTTGCCAGACATTCATTGTGGAAAGAAAGTGATTTTCTCGGCGAGTTAAGCATTTTGAGTAATTTGCCGATTGGTTTCAGAACGTCTTGCATTGAAATTAACTATTTTTTGCGAACCATTCATTGTGGAACAAAAGTGGTTTTCTCGGCGAGTTAAGCATTTTGAGTAATTTGCCGATTGGTTTCAGAATGTCTTGCATTGAAATTAACTATTTTTTGCCAACCAATCATTGTGGAACAAAAGTGATTTTCTCGGCGAGTTAAGCATTTTGAGTAATTTGCCGATTGGTTTCAGAACGGCTTGCATTGAAATTCACTATTTTTTGCCAGACATTCATTGTGGAAAGAAAGTGATTTTCTCGGCGAGTTAAGCATTTTGAGTAATTTGCCGATTGGTTTCAGAACGTCTTGCATTGAAATTAACTATTTTTTGCGAACCATTCATTGTGGAACAAAAGTGGTTTTCTCGGCGAGTTAAGCATTTTGAGTAATTTGCCGATTGGTTTCAGAACGTCTTGCATTGAAATTTACTATTTTTTGCCAGCCATTCATTGTGGAACAAAAATGATTTTCCCGGCGAGTTAAGCATTTTGAGTAATTTGCCGATTGGTTTCAGAACGGCTTGCATTGAATTTCACTATGCTTTGCCAGGCATTCATTCTGGAACAAAAGTGATTTTCTCGGCGAGTTAAGCATTTTGAGTAATTTGCCGATTGGTTTCAGAACGTCTTGCATTGAAATTTACTATTTTTTGCCAGACATTCATTGTGGAACAAAAGTGATTTTCTCGGCGAGTTAAGCATTTTGAGAAATTTGCCGATTGGTTTCAGAACGTCTTGCATTGAAATTTACTGTTTTTTGCCAGACATTCATTGTGGAACAAAAGTGATTTTCTCGGCGAGTTAAGCATTTTGAGTAATTTGCCGATTGGTTTCAGAACGGCTTGCATCGAAATTCACTATTTTTTGCCAGACATTCATTGTGGAAAGAATGTGATTTTCTCGGCGAGTTAAGCATTTTGAGTAATTTGCCGATTGGTTTCAGAACGGCTTGCATCGAAATTAACTATTTTTTGCCAGACATTCATTGTGGGAAAAAAGTGATTTTCTCGGCGAGTTAAGCATTTTGAGTAATTTGCCGATTGGTTTCAGAACGTCTTGCATTGAAATTTACTATTTTTTGCCAGACATTCATTGTGGAACAAAAGTGATTTTCTCGGCGAGTTAAGCATTTTGAGTAATTTGCCGATTGGTTTCAGAACGTCTTGCATGAAATTTACTAATTTTTGCCAGACATTCATTGTGGAACAAAAGTGATTTTCTCGGCGAGTTAAGCATTTTGAGTAATTTACCGATTGGTTTCAGAACGGCTTGCATTGGAATTTACTATTTTTTGCCAGACATTCGTTGTGGGAAAAAACTGATTTGCTCGGCGAGTTAAGCATTGTGAGTAATTTGCCGATTGGTTTCAGAACGGCTTGCATCGAAATTAACTATTTTTTGCCAGACATTCATTGTGGGGAAAATGTGATTTTCTCGGCGAGTTAAGCATTTTGAGTAATTTGCCGATTGGTTTCAGAACGTCTTGCATTGAAATTTACTATTTTTTGCCAGCCATTCATTGTGGAACAAAAATGATTTTCCCGGCGAGTTCAGCATTTTGAGTAATTTGCCGATTGGTTTCAGAACGGCTTGCATTGAATTTCACTATGTTTTGCCAGGCATTCATTCTGGAACAAAAGTGATTTTCCCGGCGTGTTAAGCATTTTGAGTAATTTGCCGATTGGTTTCAGAACGGCTTGCATTGAAATTAACTATTTTTTGCCAGACATTCATTGTGGAACAAAACTGATTTTCTCGGCGAGATAAGCATTTTGAGTAATTTGCCGATTGGTTTCAGAACGTCTTGCATTGAAATTTACTAATTTTTTGCCAGACATTCATTGTGGAACAAAAGTGATTTTCTCGGCGAGTTAAGCATTTTGAGTAATTTGCCGATTGGTTTCAGAACGTCTTGCATTGAAATTTACTATTTTTTGCCAGACATTCATTGTGGAACAAAAGTGATTTTCTCGGCGAGTTAAGCATTTTGAGTAATTTACCGATTGGTTTCAGAACGGCTTGCATTGGAATTTACTATTTTTTGCCAGACATTCGTTGTGGGGAAAAAAGTGATTTTCTCGGCGAGTTAAGCATTTTGAGTAATTTGCCGATTGGTTTCAGAACGGCTTGCATCGAAATTCACTATTTTTTGCCAGACATTCATTGTGGAAAGAATGTGATTTTCTCGGCGAGTTAAGCATTTTGAGTAATTTGCCGATTGGTTTCAGAACGGCTTGCATCGAAATTAACTATTTTTTGCCAGACATTCATTGTGGGAAAAAAGTGATTTTCTCGGCGAGTTAAGCATTTTGAGTAATTTGCCGATTGGTTTCAGAACGTCTTGCATTGAAATTAACTATTTTTTGCGAACCATTCATTGTGGAACAAAAGTGGTTTTCTCGGCGAGTTAAGCATTTTGAGTAATTTGCCGATTGGTTTCAGAATGTCTTGCATTGAAATTAACTATTTTTTGCCAACCAATCATTGTGGAACAAAAGTGATTTTCTCGGCGAGTTAAGCATTTTGAGTAATTTGCCGATTGGTTTCAGAACGGCTTGCATTGAAATTCACTATTTTTTGCCAGACATTCATTGTGGAAAGAAAGTGATTTTCTCGGCGAGTTAAGCATTTTGAGTAATTTGCCGATTGGTTTCAGAACGTCTTGCATTGAAATTAACTATTTTTTGCGAACCATTCATTGTGGAACAAAAGTGGTTTTCTCGGCGAGTTAAGCATTTTGAGTAATTTGCCGATTGGTTTCAGAACGTCTTGCATTGAAATTTACTATTTTTTGCCAGCCATTCATTGTGGAACAAAAATGATTTTCCCGGCGAGTTAAGCATTTTGAGTAATTTGCCGATTGGTTTCAGAACGGCTTGCATTGAATTTCACTATGCTTTGCCAGGCATTCATTCTGGAACAAAAGTGATTTTCTCGGCGAGTTAAGCATTTTGAGTAATTTGCCGATTGGTTTCAGAACGTCTTGCATTGAAATTTACTATTTTTTGCCAGACATTCATTGTGGAACAAAAGTGATTTTCTCGGCGAGTTAAGCATTTTGAGTAATTTGCCGATTGGTTTCAGAACGTCTTGCATTGAAATTTACTGTTTTTTGCCAGACATTCATTGTGGAACAAAAGTGATTTTCTCGGCGAGTTAAGCATTTTGAGTAATTTGCCGATTGGTTTCAGAACGGCTTGCATCGAAATTCACTATTTTTTGCCAGACATTCATTGTGGAAAGAATGTGATTTTCTCGGCGAGTTAAGCATTTTGAGTAATTTGCCGATTGGTTTCAGAACGGCTTGCATCGAAATTAACTATTTTTTGCCAGACATTCATTGTGGGAAAAAAGTGATTTTCTCGGCGAGTTAAGCATTTTGAGTAATTTGCCGATTGGTTTCAGAACGTCTTGCATTGAAATTTACTATTTTTTGCCAGACATTCATTGTGGAACAAAAGTGATTTTCTCGGCGAGTTAAGCATTTTGAGTAATTTGCCGATTGGTTTCAGAACGTCTTGCATGAAATTTACTAATTTTTGCCAGACATTCATTGTGGAACAAAAGTGATTTTCTCGGCGAGTTAAGCATTTTGAGTAATTTGCCGATTGGTTTCAGAACGTCTTGCATTGAAATTAACTCTTTTTTGCCAGACATTCATTGTGGAACAAAACTGATTTTCTCGGCGAGATAAGCATTTTGAGTAATTTGCCGATTGGTTTCAGAACGTCTTGCATTGAAATTTACTAATTTTTTGCCAGACATTCATTGTGGAACAAAAGTGATTTTCTCGGCGAGTTAAGCATTTTGAGTAATTTGCCGATTGGTTTCAGAACGTCTTGCATTGAAATTTACTATTTTTTGCCAGACATTCATTGTGGAACAAAAGTGATTTTCTCGGCGAGTTAAGCATTTTGAGTAATTTACCGATTGGTTTCAGAACGGCTTGCATTGGAATTTACTATTTTTTGCCAGACATTCGTTGTGGGGGGAAAAGTGATTTTCTCGGCGAGTTAAGCATTTTGAGTAATTTGCCGATTGGTTTCAGAACGGCTTGCATCGAAATTCACTATTTTTTGCCAGACATTCATTGTGGAAAGAATGTGATTTTCTCGGCGAGTTAAGCATTTTGAGTAATTTGCCGATTGGTTTCAGAACGGCTTGCATTGAAATTCACTATTTTTTGCCAGACATTCATTGTGGAAAGAAAGTGATTTTCTCGGCGAGTTAAGCATTTTGAGTAATTTGCCGATTGGTTTCAGAACGTCTTGCATTGAAATTAACTATTTTTTGCGAACCATTCATTGTGGAACAAAAGTGGTTTTCTCGGCGAGTTAAGCATTTTGAGTAATTTGCCGATTGGTTTCAGAATGTCTTGCATTGAAATTAACTATTTTTTGCCAACCAATCATTGTGGAACAAAAGTGATTTTCTCGGCGAGTTAAGCATTTTGAGTAATTTGCCGATTGGTTTCAGAACGGCTTGCATTGAAATTCACTATTTTTTGCCAGACATTCATTGTGGAAAGAAAGTGATTTTCTCGGCGAGTTAAGCATTTTGAGTAATTTGCCGATTGGTTTCAGAACGTCTTGCATTGAAATTAACTATTTTTTGCGAACCATTCATTGTGGAACAAAAGTGGTTTTCTCGGCGAGTTAAGCATTTTGAGTAATTTGCCGATTGGTTTCAGAACGTCTTGCATTGAAATTTACTATTTTTTGCCAGCCATTCATTGTGGAACAAAAATGATTTTCCCGGCGAGTTAAGCATTTTGAGTAATTTGCCGATTGGTTTCAGAACGGCTTGCATTGAATTTCACTATGCTTTGCCAGGCATTCATTCTGGAACAAAAGTGATTTTCTCGGCGAGTTAAGCATTTTGAGTAATTTGCCGATTGGTTTCAGAACGTCTTGCATTGAAATTTACTATTTTTTGCCAGACATTCATTGTGGAACAAAAGTGATTTTCTCGGCGAGTTAAGCATTTTGAGAAATTTGCCGATTGGTTTCAGAACGTCTTGCATTGAAATTTACTGTTTTTTGCCAGACATTCATTGTGGAACAAAAGTGATTTTCTCGGCGAGTTAAGCATTTTGAGTAATTTGCCGATTGGTTTCAGAACGGCTTGCATCGAAATTCACTATTTTTTGCCAGACATTCATTGTGGAAAGAATGTGATTTTCTCGGCGAGTTAAGCATTTTGAGTAATTTGCCGATTGGTTTCAGAACGGCTTGCATCGAAATTAACTATTTTTTGCCAGACATTCATTGTGGGAAAAAAGTGATTTTCTCGGCGAGTTAAGCATTTTGAGTAATTTGCCGATTGGTTTCAGAACGTCTTGCATTGAAATTTACTATTTTTTGCCAGACATTCATTGTGGAACAAAAGTGATTTTCTCGGCGAGTTAAGCATTTTGAGTAATTTGCCGATTGGTTTCAGAACGTCTTGCATGAAATTTACTAATTTTTGCCAGACATTCATTGTGGAACAAAAGTGATTTTCTCGGCGAGTTAAGCATTTTGAGTAATTTACCGATTGGTTTCAGAACGGCTTGCATTGGAATTTACTATTTTTTGCCAGACATTCGTTGTGGGAAAAAACTGATTTGCTCGGCGAGTTAAGCATTGTGAGTAATTTGCCGATTGGTTTCAGAACGGCTTGCATCGAAATTAACTATTTTTTGCCAGACATTCATTGTGGGGAAAATGTGATTTTCTCGGCGAGTTAAGCATTTTGAGTAATTTGCCGATTGGTTTCAGAACGTCTTGCATTGAAATTTACTATTTTTTGCCAGCCATTCATTGTGGAACAAAAATGATTTTCCCGGCGAGTTCAGCATTTTGAGTAATTTGCCGATTGGTTTCAGAACGGCTTGCATTGAATTTCACTATGTTTTGCCAGGCATTCATTCTGGAACAAAAGTGATTTTCCCGGCGTGTTAAGCATTTTGAGTAATTTGCCGATTGGTTTCAGAACGGCTTGCATTGAAATTAACTATTTTTTGCCAGACATTCATTGTGGAACAAAACTGATTTTCTCGGCGAGATAAGCATTTTGAGTAATTTGCCGATTGGTTTCAGAACGTCTTGCATTGAAATTTACTAATTTTTTGCCAGACATTCATTGTGGAACAAAAGTGATTTTCTCGGCGAGTTAAGCATTTTGAGTAATTTGCCGATTGGTTTCAGAACGTCTTGCATTGAAATTTACTATTTTTTGCCAGACATTCATTGTGGAACAAAAGTGATTTTCTCGGCGAGTTAAGCATTTTGAGTAATTTACCGATTGGTTTCAGAACGGCTTGCATTGGAATTTACTATTTTTTGCCAGACATTCGTTGTGGGGAAAAAAGTGATTTTCTCGGCGAGTTAAGCATTTTGAGTAATTTGCCGATTGGTTTCAGAACGGCTTGCATCGAAATTCACTATTTTTTGCCAGACATTCATTGTGGAAAGAATGTGATTTTCTCGGCGAGTTAAGCATTTTGAGTAATTTGCCGATTGGTTTCAGAACGGCTTGCATCGA
The DNA here is from genome assembly GCF_047496885.1 of Scyliorhinus torazame. Taxonomy (NCBI): domain Eukaryota; kingdom Metazoa; phylum Chordata; class Chondrichthyes; order Carcharhiniformes; family Scyliorhinidae; genus Scyliorhinus; species Scyliorhinus torazame. Next base: position 124,219 of record NW_027307997.1, on the reverse strand, counting down.
AATTAACTATTTTTTGCCAGACATTCATTGTGGGAAAAAAGTGATTTTCTCGGCGAGTTAAGCATTTTGAGTAATTTGCCGATTGGTTTCAGAACGTCTTGCATTGAAATTTACTATTTTTTGCCAGACATTCATTGTGGAACAAAAGTGATTTTCTCGGCGAGTTAAGCATTTTGAGTAATTTGCCGATTGGTTTCAGAACGTCTTGCATGAAATTTACTAATTTTTGCCAGACATTCATTGTGGAACAAAAGTGATTTTCTCGGCGAGTCAAGCATTTTGAGTAATTTACCGATTGGTTTCAGAACGGCTTGCATTGGAATTTACTATTTTTTGCCAGACATTCGTTGTGGGAAAAAACTGATTTTCTCGGCGAGTTAAGCATTTTGAGTAATTTGCCGATTGGTTTCAGAACGGCTTGCATCGAAATTAACTATTTTTTGCCAGACATTCGTTGTGGGGAAAAAAGTGATTTTCTCGGCGAGTTAAGCATTTTGAGTAATTTGCCGATTGGTTTCAGAACGGCTTGCATTGAAATTCACTATTTTTTGCCAGACATTCATTGTGGAAAGAAAGTGATTTTCTCGGCGAGTTAAGCATTTTGAGTAATTTGCCGATTGGTTTCAGAACGTCTTGCATTGAAATTAACTATTTTTTGCGAACAATTCATTGTGGAACAAAAGTGGTTTTCTCGGCGAGTTAAGCATTTTGAGTAATTTGCCGATTGGTTTCAGAACGTCTTGCATTGAAATTTACTATTTTTTGCCAGCCATTCATTGTGGAACAAAAATGATTTTCCCGGCGAGTTAAGCATTTTGAGTAATTTGCCGATTGGTTTCAGAACGGCTTGCATTGAATTTCACTATGCTTTGCCAGGCATTCATTCTGGAACAAAAGTGATTTTCTCGGCGAGTTAAGCATTTTGAGTAATTTGCCGATTGGTTTCAGAACGTCTTGCATTGAAATTTACTATTTTTTGCCAGACATTCATTGTGGAACAAAAGTGATTTTCTCGGCGAGTTAAGCATTTTGAGTAATTTGCCGATTGGTTTCAGAACGTCTTGCATTGAAATTTACTGTTTTTTGCCAGACATTCATTGTGGAACAAAAGTGATTTTCTCGGCGAGTTAAGCATTTTGAGTAATTTGCCGATTGGTTTCAGAACGGCTTGCATCGAAATTCACTATTTTTTGCCAGACATTCATTGTGGAAAGAATGTGATTTTCTCGGCGAGTTAAGCATTTTGAGTAATTTGCCGATTGGTTTCAGAACGGCTTGCATCGAAATTAACTATTTTTTGCCAGACATTCATTGTGGGAAAAAAGTGATTTTCTCGGCGAGTTAAGCATTTTGAGTAATTTGCCGATTGGTTTCAGAACGTCTTGCATTGAAATTTACTATTTTTTGCCAGACATTCATTGTGGAACAAAAGTGATTTTCTCGGCGAGTTAAGCATTTTGAGTAATTTGCCGATTGGTTTCAGAACGTCTTGCATGAAATTTACTAATTTTTGCCAGACATTCATTGTGGAACAAAAGTGATTTTCTCGGCGAGTTAAGCATTTTGAGTAATTTACCGATTGGTTTCAGAACGGCTTGCATTGGAATTTACTATTTTTTGCCAGACATTCGTTGTGGGAAAAAACTGATTTTCTCGGCGAGTTAAGCATTTTGAGTAATTTGCCGATTGGTTTCAGAACGGCTTGCATCGAAATTAACTATTTTTTGCCAGACATTCATTGTGGGGAAAATGTGATTTTCTCGGCGAGTTAAGCATTTTGAGTAATTTGCCGATTGGTTTCAGAACGTCTTGCATTGAAATTTACTATTTTTTGCCAGCCATTCATTGTGGAACAAAAATGATTTTCCCGGCGAGTTCAGCATTTTGAGTAATTTGCCGATTGGTTTCAGAACGGCTTGCATTGAATTTCACTATGTTTTGCCAGGCATTCATTCTGGAACAAAAGTGATTTTCCCGGCGTGTTAAGCATTTTGAGTAATTTGCCGATTGGTTTCAGAACGGCTTGCATTGAAATTAACTATTTTTTGCCAGACATTCATTGTGGAACAAAACTGATTTTCTCGGCGAGATAAGCATTTTGAGTAATTTGCCGATTGGTTTCAGAACGTCTTGCATTGAAATTTACTAATTTTTTGCCAGACATTCATTGTGGAACAAAAGTGATTTTCTCGGCGAGTTAAGCATTTTGAGTAATTTGCCGATTGGTTTCAGAACGTCTTGCATTGAAATTTACTATTTTTTGCCAGACATTCATTGTGGAACAAAAGTGATTTTCTCGGCGAGTTAAGCATTTTGAGTAATTTACCGATTGGTTTCAGAACGGCTTGCATTGGAATTTACTATTTTTTGCCAGACATTCGTTGTGGGGAAAAAAGTGATTTTCTCGGCGAGTTAAGCATTTTGAGTAATTTGCCGATTGGTTTCAGAACGGCTTGCATCGAAATTCACTATTTTTTGCCAGACATTCATTGTGGAAAGAATGTGATTTTCTCGGCGAGTTAAGCATTTTGAGTAATTTGCCGATTGGTTTCAGAACGGCTTGCATCGAAATTAACTATTTTTTGCCAGACATTCATTGTGGGAAAAAAGTGATTTTCTCGGCGAGTTAAGCATTTTGAGTAATTTGCCGATTGGTTTCAGAACGTCTTGCATTGAAATTTACTATTTTTTGCCAGACATTCATTGTGGAACAAAAGTGATTTTCTCGGCGAGTTAAGCATTTTGAGTAATTTGCCGATTGGTTTCAGAACGTCTTGCATGAAATTTACTAATTTTTGCCAGACATTCATTGTGGAACAAAAGTGATTTTCTCGGCGAGTTAAGCATTTTGAGTAATTTACCGATTGGTTTCAGAACGGCTTGCATTGGAATTTACTATTTTTTGCCAGACATTCGTTGTGGGAAAAAACTGATTTTCTCGGCGAGTTAAGCATTTTGAGTAATTTGCCGATTGGTTTCAGAACGGCTTGCATCGAAATTAACTATTTTTTGCCAGACATTCATTGTGGGGAAAATGTGATTTTCTCGGCGAGTTAAGCATTTTGAGTAATTTGCCGATTGGTTTCAGAACGTCTTGCATTGAAATTTACTATTTTTTGCCAGCCATTCATTGTGGAACAAAAATGATTTTCCCGGCGAGTTCAGCATTTTGAGTAATTTGCCGATTGGTTTCAGAACGGCTTGCATTGAATTTCACTATGTTTTGCCAGGCATTCATTCTGGAACAAAAGTGATTTTCCCGGCGTGTTAAGCATTTTGAGTAATTTGCCGATTGGTTTCAGAACGGCTTGCATTGAAATTAACTATTTTTTGCCAGACATTCATTGTGGAACAAAACTGATTTTCTCGGCGAGATAAGCATTTTGAGTAATTTGCCGATTGGTTTCAGAACGTCTTGCATTGAAATTTACTAATTTTTTGCCAGACATTCATTGTGGAACAAAAGTGATTTTCTCGGCGAGTTAAGCATTTTGAGTAATTTGCCGATTGGTTTCAGAACGTCTTGCATTGAAATTTACTATTTTTTGCCAGACATTCATTGTGGAACAAAAGTGATTTTCTCGGCGAGTTAAGCATTTTGAGTAATTTACCGATTGGTTTCAGAACGGCTTGCATTGGAATTTACTATTTTTTGCCAGACATTCGTTGTGGGGAAAAAAGTGATTTTCTCGGCGAGTTAAGCATTTTGAGTAATTTGCCGATTGGTTTCAGAACGGCTTGCATTGAAATTCACTATTTTTTGCCAGACATTCATTGTGGAAAGAAAGTGATTTTCTCGGCGAGTTAAGCATTTTGAGTAATTTGCCGATTGGTTTCAGAACGTCTTGCATTGAAATTAACTATTTTTTGCGAACCATTCATTGTGGAACAAAAGTGGTTTTCTCGGCGAGTTAAGCATTTTGAGTAATTTGCCGATTGGTTTCAGAATGTCTTGCATTGAAATTAACTATTTTTTGCCAACCATTCATTGTGGAACAAAAGTGATTTTCTCGGCGAGTTAAGCATTTTGAGTAATTTGCCGATTGGTTTCAGAACGGCTTGCATTGAAATTCACTATTTTTTGCCAGACATTCATTGTGGAAAGAAAGTGATTTTCTCGGCGAGTTAAGCATTTTGAGTAATTTGCCGATTGATTTCAGAACGTCTTGCATTGAAATTAACTATTTTTTGCGAACCATTCATTGTGGAACAAAAGTGGTTTTCTCGGCGAGTTAAGCATTTTGAGTAATTTGCCGATTGGTTTCAGAACGTCTTGCATTGAAATTTACTATTTTTTGCCAGCCATTCATTGTGGAACAAAAATGATTTTCCCGGCGAGTTAAGCATTTTGAGTAATTTGCCGATTGGTTTCAGAACGGCTTGCATTGAATTTCACTATGCTTTGCCAGGCATTCATTCTGGAACAAAAGTGATTTTCTCGGCGAGTTAAGCATTTTGAGTAATTTGCCGATTGGTTTCAGAACGTCTTGCATTGAAATTTACTATTTTTTGCCAGACATTCATTGTGGAACAAAAGTGATTTTCTCGGCGAGTTAAGCATTTTGAGTAATTTGCCGATTGGTTTCAGAACGTCTTGCATTGAAATTTTCTGTTTTTTGCCAGACATTCATTGTGGAACAAAAGTGATTTTCTCGGCGAGTTAAGCATTTTGAGTAATTTGCCGATTGGTTTCAGAACGGCTTGCATCGAAATTCACTATTTTTTGCCAGACATTCATTGTGGAAAGAATGTGATTTTCTCGGCGAGTTAAGCATTTTGAGTAATTTGCCGATTGGTTTCAGAACGGCTTGCATCGAAATTAACTATTTTTTGCCAGACATTCATTGTGGGAAAAAAGTGATTTTCTCGGCGAGTTAAGCATTTTGAGTAATTTGCCGATTGGTTTCAGAACGTCTTGCATTGAAATTTACTATTTTTTGCCAGACATTCATTGTGGAACAAAAGTGATTTTCTCGGCGAGTTAAGCATTTTGAGTAATTTGCCGATTGGTTTCAGAACGTCTTGCATTGAAATTTACTATTTTTTGCCAGACATTCATTGTGGAACAAAAGTGATTTTCTCGGCGAGTTAAGCATTTTGAGTAATTTACCGATTGGTTTCAGAACGGCTTGCATTGGAATTTACTATTTTTTGCCAGACATTCGTTGTGGGGAAAAAAGTGATTTTCTCGGCGAGTTAAGCATTTTGAGTAATTTGCCGATTGGTTTCAGAACGGCTTGCATTGAAATTCACTATTTTTTGCCAGACATTCATTGTGGAAAGAAAGTGATTTTCTCGGCGAGTTAAGCATTTTGAGTAATTTGCCGATTGGTTTCAGAACGTCTTGCATTGAAATTAACTATTTTTTGCGAACCATTCATTGTGGAACAAAAGTGGTTTTCTCGGCGAGTTAAGCATTTTGAGTAATTTGCCGATTGGTTTCAGAATGTCTTGCATTGAAATTAACTATTTTTTGCCAACCATTCATTGTGGAACAAAAGTGATTTTCTCGGCGAGTTAAGCATTTTGAGTAATTTGCCGATTGGTTTCAGAACGGCTTGCATTGAAATTCACTATTTTTTGCCAGACATTCATTGTGGAAAGAAAGTGATTTTCTCGGCGAGTTAAGCATTTTGAGTAATTTGCCGATTGGTTTCAGAACGTCTTGCATTGAAATTTACTATTTTTTGCCAGACATTCATTGTGGAACAAAAGTGATTTTCTCGGCGAGTTAAGCATTTTGAGTAATTTGCCGATTGGTTTCAGAACGTCTTGCATTGAAATTTTCTGTTTTTTGCCAGACATTCATTGTGGAACAAAAGTGATTTTCTCGGCGAGTTAAGCATTTTGAGTAATTTGCCGATTGGTTTCAGAACGGCTTGCATCGAAATTCACTATTTTTTGCCAGACATTCATTGTGGAAAGAATGTGATTTTCTCGGCGAGTTAAGCATTTTGAGTAATTTGCCGATTGGTTTCAGTACGGCTTGCATCGAAATTAACTATTTTTTGCCAGACATTCATTGTGGGAAAAAAGTGATTTTCTCGGCGAGTTAAGCATTTTGAGTAATTTGCCGATTGGTTTCAGAACGTCTTGCATTGAAATTTACTATTTTTTGCCAGACATTCATTGTGGAACAAAAGTGATTTTCTCGGCGAGTTAAGCATTTTGAGTAATTTGCCGATTGGTTTCAGAACGGCTTGCATTGAAATTTTCTGTTTTTTGCCAGACATTCATTGTGGAAAGAAAGTGATTTTCTCGGCGAGTTAAGCATTTTGAGTAATTTGCCGATTGGTTTCAGAACGTCTTGCATTGAAATTAACTATTTTTTGCGAACCATTCATTGTGGAACAAAAGTGGTTTTCTCGGCGAGTTAAGCATTTTGAGTAATTTGCCGATTGGTTTCAGAATGTCTTGCATTGAAATTAACTATTTTTTGCCAACCATTCATTGTGGAACAAAAGTGATTTTCTCGGCGAGTTAAGCATTTTGAGTAATTTGCCGATTGGTTTCAGAACGGCTTGCATTGAAATTCACTATTTTTTGCCAGACATTCATTGTGGAAAGAAAGTGATTTTCTCGGCGAGTTAAGCATTTTGAGTAATTTGCCGATTGGTTTCAGAACGTCTTGCATTGAAATTTACTATTTTTTGCCAGACATTCATTGTGGAACAAAAGTGATTTTCTCGGCGAGTTAAGCATTTTGAGTAATTTGCCGATTGGTTTCAGAACGTCTTGCATTGAAATTTTCTGTTTTTTGCCAGACATTCATTGTGGAACAAAAGTGATTTTCTCGGCGAGTTAAGCATTTTGAGTAATTTGCCGATTGGTTTCAGAACGGCTTGCATCGAAATTCACTATTTTTTGCCAGACATTCATTGTGGAAAGAATGTGATTTTCTCGGCGAGTTAAGCATTTTGAGTAATTTGCCGATTGGTTTCAGTACGGCTTGCATCGAAATTAACTATTTTTTGCCAGACATTCATTGTGGGAAAAAAGTGATTTTCTCGGCGAGTTAAGCATTTTGAGTAATTTGCCGATTGGTTTCAGAACGTCTTGCATTGAAATTTACTATTTTTTGCCAGACATTCATTGTGGAACAAAAGTGATTTTCTCGGCGAGTTAAGCATTTTGAGTAATTTGCCGATTGGTTTCAGAACGTCTTGCATTGAAATTTACTATTTTTTGCCAGCCATTCATTGTGGAACAAAAGTGATTTTCTCGGCGAGTTAAGCATTTTGAGTAATTTGCCGATTGGTTTCAGAACGTCTTGCATTGAAATTAACTATTTTTTGCGAACCATTCATTGTGGAACAAAAGTGGTTTTCTCGGCGAGTTAAGCATTTTGAGTAATTTGCCGATTGGTTTCAGAATGTCTTGCATTGAAATTAACTATTTTTTGCCAACCATTCATTGTGGAACAAAAGTGATTTTCTCGGCGAGTTAAGCATTTTGAGTAATTTGCCGATTGGTTTCAGAACGGCTTGCATCGAAATTCACTATTTTTTGCCAGACATTCATTGTGGAAAGAATGTGATTTTCTCGGCGAGTTAAGCATTTTGAGTAATTTGCCGATTGGTTTCAGAACGGCTTGCATCGAAATTAACTATTTTTTGCCAGACATTCATTGTGGGAAAAAAGTGATTTTCTCGGCGAGTTAAGCATTTTGAGTAATTTGCCGATTGGTTTCAGAACGTCTTGCATTGAAATTTACTATTTTTTGCCAGACATTCATTGTGGAACAAAAGTGATTTTCTCGGCGAGTTAAGCATTTTGAGTAATTTGCCGATTGGTTTCAGAACGTCTTGCATTGAAATTTACTATTTTTTGCCAGCCATTCATTGTGGAACAAAAGTGATTTTCTCGGCGAGTTAAGCATTTTGAGTAATTTACCGATTGGTTTCAGAACGGCTTGCATTGGAATTTACTATTTTTTGCCAGACATTCGTTGTGGGGAAAAAAGTGATTTTCTCGGCGAGTTAAGCATTTTGAGTAATTTGCCGATTGGTTTCAGAACGGCTTGCATTGAAATTCACTATTTTTTGCCAGACATTCATTGTGGAAAGAAAGTGATTTTCTCGGCGAGTTAAGCATTTTGAGTAATTTGCCGATTGGTTTCAGAACGTCTTGCATTGAAATTAACTATTTTTTGCGAACCATTCATTGTGGAACAAAAGTGGTTTTCTCGGCGAGTTAAGCATTTTGAGTAATTTGCCGATTGGTTTCAGAATGTCTTGCATTGAAATTAACTATTTTTTGCCAACCATTCATTGTGGAACAAAAGTGATTTTCTCGGCGAGTTAAGCATTTTGAGTAATTTGCCGATTGGTTTCAGAACGGCTTGCATTGAAATTCACTATTTTTTGCCAGACATCCATTGTGGAAAGAAAGTGATTTTCTCGGCGAGTTAAGCATTTTGAGTAATTTGCCGATTGGTTTCAGAACGTCTTGCATTGAAATTTACTGTTTTTTGCCAGACATTCATTGTGGAACAAAAGTGATTTTCTCGGCGAGTTAAGCATTTTGAGTAATTTGCCGATTGGTTTCAGAACGGCTTGCATCGAAATTCACTATTTTTTGCCAGACATTCATTGTGGAAAGAATGTGATTTTCTCGGCGAGTTAAGCATTTTGAGTAATTTGCCGATTGGTTTCAGAACGGCTTGCATCGAAATTAACTATTTTTTGCCAGACATTCATTGTGGGGAAAAAGTGATTTTCTCGGCGAGTTAAGCATTTTGAGTAATTTGCCGATTAGTTTCAGAACCGCTTGCATCACAATTAACTATTTTTTGCCAGGCATTCATTGTGGAACAAAAGTGATTTTCTCGGCGAGTTAAGCATTTTGAGTAATTTGCCGATTGGTTTCAGAACGGCTTGCATTGAAATTTACCATTTTTTGCCAGGCATTCATTGTGGGGAAAAAGTGATTTTCTCGGCGAGTTAAGCATTTTGAGTAATTTGCCGATTGGTTTCAGAGCGGCTTGCATCACAATTAACTATTTTTTGCCAGGCATTCATTGTGGAACACAAGTGATTTTCTCGGCGAGTAAAGCATTTTGAGTAATTTGCCGATTGGTTTCAGAACGGCTTGCATCGAAATTAACTATTTTTTGCCAGCCATTCATTGTGGGGAAAAAGTGATTTTCTCGGCGAGTTAAGCATTTTGAGTAATTTGCCGATTGGTTTCAGAACGGCTTGCATCACAATTAACTATTTTTTGCCAGGCATTCATTGTGGAACAAAAGTGATTTTTCTCGGCGAGTTAAGCATTTTGAGTAATTTGCCGATTGGTTTCAGAACGGCTTGCATCGAAATTAACTATTTTTTGCCAGACATTCATTGTGGGGAAAATGTGATTTTCTCGGCGAGTTAAGCATTTTGAGTAATTTGCCGATTAGTTTCAGTACGGCTTGCATTGAAATTTACTATTTTTTGCCAGACATTCATTGTGGAACAAAAGTGATTTTCTCGGCGAGTTAAGCATTTTGAGTAATTTGCCGATTGGTTTCAGAACGGCTTGCATTGAAATTCACTATTTTTTGCCAGACATTCATTGTGGAAAGAAAGTGATTTTCTCGGCGAGTTTAGCATTTTGAGTAATTTGCCGATTAGTTTCAGAACGACTTGCATCACAATTAACTATTTTTTGCTAGGCATTCATTGTGGAACAAAAGTGAGTTTCTCGGCGAGTTAAGCATTTTGAGTAATTTGCCGATTGGTTTCAGAACGTCTTGCATTGAAATTTACTATTTTTTGCCAGACATTCATTGTGGAACAAAAGTGATTTTCTCGGCGAGTTAAGCATTTTGAGTAATTTACCGATTGGTTTCAGAACGACTTGCATTGAAATTCACTATTTTTTGCCAGACATTCATTGTGGAAAGAAAGTGATTTTCTCGGCGAGTTAAGCATTTTGAGTAATTTGCCGATTGGTTTCAGAACGTCTTGCATTGAAATTAACTATTTTTTGCGAACCATTCATTGTGGAACAAAAGTGGTTTTCTCGGCGAGTTAAGCATTTTGAGTAATTTGCCGATTGGTTTCAGAATGTCTTGCATTGAAATTAACTATTTTTTGCCAACCATTCATTGTGGAACAAAAGTGATTTTCTCGGCGAGTTAAGCATTTTGAGTAATTTGCCGATTGGTTTCAGAACGGCTTGCATTGAAATTCACTATTTTTTGCCAGACATTCATTGTGGAAAGAAAGTGATTTTCTCGGCGAGTTAAGGATTTTGAGTAATTTGCCGATTGGTTTCAGAACGTCTTGCATTGAAATTAACTATTTTTTGCGAACCATTCATTGTGGAACAAAAGTGGTTTTCTCGGCGAGTTAAGCATTTTGAGTAATTTGCCGATTGGTTTCAGAACGTCTTGCATTGAAATTTACTATTTTTTGCCAGCCATTCATTGTGGAACAAAAATGACTTTCCCGGCGAGTTAAGCATTTTGAGTAATTTGCCGATTGGTTTCAGAACGGCTTGCATTGAATTTCACTATGCTTTGCCAGGCATTCATTCTGGAACAAAAGTGATTTTCTCGGCGAGTTAAGCATTTTGAGTAATTTGCCGATTGGTTTCAGAACGTCTTGCATTGAAATTTACTATTTTTTGCCAGACATTCATTGTGGAACAAAAGTGATTTTCTCGGCGAGTTAAGCATTTTGAGTAATTTGCCGATTGGTTTCAGAACGTCTTGCATTGAAATTTACTGTTTTTTGCCAGACATTCATTGTGGAACAAAAGTGATTTTCTCGGCGAGTTAAGCATTTTGAGTAATTTGCCGATTGGTTTCAGAACGGCTTGCATCGAAATTCACTATTTTTTGCCAGACATTCATTGTGGAAAGAATGTGATTTTCTCGGCGAGTTAAGCATTTTGAGTAATTTGCCGATTGGTTTCAGAACGGCTTGCATCGAAATTAACTATTTTTTGCCAGACATTCATTGTGGGGAAAAAGTGATTTTCTCGGCGAGTTAAGCATTTTGAGTAATTTGCCGATTAGTTTCAGAACCGCTTGCATCACAATTAACTATTTTTTGCCAGGCATTCATTGTGGAACAAAAGTGATTTTCTCGGCGAGTTAAGCATTTTGAGTAATTTGCCGATTGGTTTCAGAACGGCTTGCATTGAAATTTACCATTTTTTGCCAGGCATTCATTGTGGGGAAAAAGTGATTTTCTCGGCGAGTTAAGCATTTTGAGTAATTTGCCGATTGGTTTCAGAGCGGCTTTCATCACAATTAACTATTTTTTGCCAGGCATTCATTGTGGAACACAAGTGATTTTCTCGGCGAGTAAAGCATTTTGAGTAATTTGCCGATTGGTTTCAGAACGGCTTGCATCGAAATTAACTATTTTTTGCCAGCCATTCATTGTGGGGAAAAAGTGATTTTCTCGGCGAGTTAAGCATTTTGAGTAATTTGCCGATTGGTTTCAGAACGGCTTGCATCACAATTAACTATTTTTTGCCAGGCATTAATTGTGGAACAAAAGTGATTTTTCTCGGCGAGTTAAGCATTTTGAGTAATTTGCCGATTGGTTTCAGAACGGCTTGCATCGAAATTAACTATTTTTTGCCAGACATTCATTGTGGGGAAAATGTGATTTTCTCAGCGAGTTAAGCATTTTGAGTAATTTGCCGATTAGTTTCAGTACGGCTTGCATCACAATTAACTATTTTTTGCTTGGCATTCATTGTGGAACAAAAGTGATTTTCTCGGCGAGTTAAGCATTTTGAGTAATTTGCCGATTGGTTTCAGAACGTCTTTTATTGAAATTTACTATTTTTTGCCAGACATTCATTGTGGAACAAAAGTGATTTTCTCGGCGAGTTAAGCATTTTGAGTAATTTGCCGATTGGTTTCAGAACGGCTTGCATTGAAATTCACTATTTTTTGCCAGACATTCATTGTGGAAAGAAAGTGATTTTCTCGGCGAGTTTAGCATTTTGAGTAATTTGCCGATTGGTTTCAGAACGTCTTGCATTGAAATTTACTATTTTTTGCCAGACATTCATTGTGGAACAAAAGTGAGTTTCTCGGCGAGTTAAGCATTTTGAGTAATTTGCCGATTGGTTTCAGAACGTCTTGCATGGAAATTAACTATTTTTTGCGAACCATTCATTGTGGAACAAAAGTGGTTTTCTCGGCGAGTTATGCATTTTGAGTAATTTGCCGATTGGTTTCAGAACGTCTTGCATTGAAATTTACTATTTTTTGCCAGCCATTCATTGTGGAACAAAAATGATTTTCCCGGCGAGTTAAGCATTTTGAGTAATTTGCCGATTGGTTTCAGAACGGCTTGCATTGAATTTCACTATTTTTTGCCAGACATTCATTGTGGAACAAAAGTGATTTTCACGGCGAGATAAGCATTTTGAGTAATTTGCCGATTGGTTTCAGAACGTCTTGCATTGAAATTTACTAATTTTTTGCCAGACATTCATTGTGGAACAAAAGTGATTTTCTCGGCGAGTTAAGCATTTTGAGTAATTTGCCGATTGGTTTCAGAATGTCTTGCATTGAAATTAACTATTTTTTGCCAACCATTCATTGTGGGAAAAAAGTGATTTTCTCGGCGAATTAAGCATTTTGAGTAATTTGCCGATTAGTTTCAGAACGGCTTGCATCACAATTAACTATTTTTTGCTAGGCATTCATTGTGGAACAAAAGTGAGTTTCTCGGCGAGTTAAGCATTTTGAGTAATTTGCCGATTGGTTTCAGAACGTCTTGCATTGAAATTAACTATTTTTTGCGAACCATTCATTGTGGAACAAAAGTGGTTTTCTCGGCGAGTTAAGCATTTTGAGTAATTTGCCGATTGGTTTCAGAACGTCTTGCATTGAAATTTACTATATTTTGCCAGCCATTCATTGTGGAACAAAAATGATTTTCCCGGCGAGTTAAGCATTTTGAGTAATTTGCCGATTGGTTTCAGAACGGCTTGCATTGAATTTCACTATGCTTTGCCAGGCATTCATTCTGGAACAAAAGTGATTTTCTCGGCGTGTTAAGCATTTTGAGTAATTTGCCGATTGGTTTCAGAACGGCTTGCATTGAAATTAACTATTTTTTGCCAGACATTCATTGTGGAACAAAAGTGATTTTCTCGGCGAGATAAGCATTTTGAGTAATTTGCCGATTGGTTTCAGAACGTCTTGCATTGAAATTTACTAATTTTTTGCCAGATATTCATTGTGGAACAAAAGTGATTTTCTCGGCGAGTTAAGCATTTTGAGTAATTTACCGATTGGTTTCAGAACGGCTTGCATTGGAATTTACTATTTTTTGCCAGACATTCGTTGTGGGAAAAAACTGATTTTCTCGGCGAGTTTAGCATTTTGAGTAATTTGCCGATTGGTTTCAGAACGTCTTGCATTGAAATTAACTATTTTTTGCGAACCATTCATTGTCGAACAAAAGTGGTTTTCTCGGCGAGTTAAGCATTTTGAGTAATTTGCCGATTGGTTTCAGAACGTCTTGCATTGAAATTTACTATTTTTTGCCAGACATTCATTGTGGAACAAAAGTGATTTTCTCGGCGAGTTAAGCATTTTGAGTAATTTGCCGATTGGTTTCAGAACGTCTTGCATTGAAATTAACTATTTTTTGCGAACCATTCATTGTGGAACAAAAGTGGTTTTCTCGGCGAGTTAAGCATTTTGAGTAATTTGCCGATTGGTTTCAGAACGTCTTGCATTGAAATTTACTATTTTTTGCCAGCCATTCATTGTGGAACAAAAATGATTTTCCCGGCGAGTTAAGCATTTTGAGTAATTTGCCGATTGGTTTCAGAACGGCTTGCATTGAATTTCACTATGCTTTGCCAGGCATTCATTCTGGAACAAAAGTGATTTTCTCGGCGAGTTAAGCATTTTGAGTAATTTGCCGATTGGTTTCAGAACGTCTTGCATTGAAATTTACTATTTTTTGCCAGACATTCATTGTGGAACAAAAGTGATTTTCTCGGCGAGTTAAGCATTTTGAGTAATTTGCCGATTGGTTTCAGAACGTCTTGCATTGAAATTTACTGTTTTTTGCCAGACATTCATTGTGGAACAAAAGTGATTTTCTCGGCGAGTTAAGCATTTTGAGTAATTTGCCGATTGGTTTCAGAACGGCTTGCATTGAAATTCACTATTTTTTGCCAGACATTCATTGTGGAAAGAAAGTGATTTTCTCGGCGAGATAAGCATTTTGAGTAATTTGCCGATTGGTTTCAGAACGTCTTGCATTGAAATTAACTATTTTTTGCGAACCATTCATTGTGGAACAAAAGTGGTTTTCTCGGCGAGTTAAGCATTTTGAGTAATTTGCCGATTGGTTTCAGAATGTCTTGCATTGAAATTAACTATTTTTTGCCAACCATTCATTGTGGGAAAAAAGTGATTTTCTCGGCGAATTAAGCATTTTGAGTAATTTGCCGATTAGTTTCAGAACGGCTTGCATCACAATTAACTATTTTTTGCTAGGCATTCATTGTGGAACAAAAGTGAGTTTCTCGGCGAGTTAAGCATTTTGAGTAATTTGCCGATTGGTTTCAGAACGTCTTGCATTGAAATTAACTATTTTTTGCGAACCATTCATTGTGGAACAAAAGTGGTTTTCTCGGCGAGTTAAGCATTTTGAGTAATTTGCCGATTGGTTTCAGAACGTCTTGCATTGAAATTTACTATATTTTGCCAGCCATTCATTGTGGAACAAAAATGATTTTCCCGGCGAGTTAAGCATTTTGAGTAATTTGCCGATTGGTTTCAGAACGGCTTGCATTGAATTTCACTATGCTTTGCCAGGCATTCATTCTGGAACAAAAGTGATTTTCTCGGCGTGTTAAGCATTTTGAGTAATTTGCCGATTGGTTTCAGAACGGCTTGCATTGAAATTAACTATTTTTTGCCAGACATTCATTGTGGAACAAAAGTGATTTTCTCGGCGAGATAAGCATTTTGAGTAATTTGCCGATTGGTTTCAGAACGTCTTGCATTGAAATTTACTAATTTTTTGCCAGACATTCATTGTGGAACAAAAGTGATTTTCTCGGCGAGTTAAGCATTTTGAGTAATTTACCGATTGGTTTCAGAACGGCTTGCATTGGAATTTACTATTTTTTGCCAGACATTCGTTGTGGGAAAAAACTGATTTTCTCGGCGAGTTAAGCATTTTGAGTAATTTGCCGATTGGTTTCAGAACGTCTTGCATTGAAGTTTACTATTTTTTCCCAACCATTCATTGTGGGAAAAAAGTGATTTTCTCGGCGAGTTAAGCATTTTGAGTAATTTACCGATTGGTTTCAGAACGGCTTGCATTGGAATTTACTATTTTTTGCCAGACATTCGTTGTGGGAAAAAACTGATTTTCTCGGCGAGTTTAGCATTTTGAGTAATTTGCCGATTGGTTTCATAACGTCTTGCATTGAAATTAACTATTTTTTGCGAACCATTCATTGTGGAACAAAAGTGGTTTTCTCGGCGAGTTAAGCATTTTGAGTAATTTGCCGATTGGTTTCAGAATGTCTTGCATTGAAATTAACTATTTTTTGCCAACCATTCATTGTGGGAAAAAAGTGATTTTCTGGGCGAGTTAAGCATTTTGAGTAATTTGCCGATTAGTTTCAGAACGACTTGCATCACAATTAACTATTTTTTGCTAGGCATTCATTGTGGAACAAAAGTGAGTTTCTCGGCGAGTTGAGCATTTTGAGTAATTTGCCGATTGGTTTCAGAACGTCTTGCATTGAAATTTACTATTTTTTGCCAGACATTCATTGTGGAACAAAAGTGATTTTCTCGGCGAGTTAAGCATTTTGAGTAATTTACCGATTGGTTTCAGAACGACTTACATTGAAATTCACTATTTTTTGCCAGACATTCATTGTGGAAAGAAAGTGATTTTCTCGGCGAGTTAAGCATTTTGAGTAATTTGCCGATTGGTTTCAGAACGTCTTGCATTGAAATTAACTATTTTTTGCGAACCATTCATTGTGGAACAAAAGTGGTTTTCTCGGCGAGTTATGCATTTTGAGTAATTTGCCGATTGGTTTCAGAACGTCTTGCATTGAAATTTACTATTTTTTGCCAGCCATTCATTGTGGAACAAAAATGATTTTCCCGGCGAGTTAAGCATTTTGAGTAATTTGCCGATTGGTTTCAGAACGGCTTGCATTGAATTTCACTATTTTTTGCCAGACATTCATTGTGGAACAAAAGTGATTTTCACGGCGAGATAAGCATTTAGAGTAATTTGCCGATTGGTTTCAGAACGTCTTGCATTGAAATTTACTAATTTTTTGCCAGACATTCATTGTGGAACAAAAGTGATTTTCTCGGCGAGTTAAGCATTTTGAGTAATTTACCGATTGGTTTCAGAACGTCTTGCATTGAAATTTACTATTTTTTGCCAGACATTCATTGTGGAACAAAAGTGGTTTTCTCGGCGAGTTAAGCATTTTGAGTAATTTGCCGATTGGTTTCAGAACGGCTTGCATTGAATTTCACTATGCTTTGCCAGACATTCGTTGTGGGAAAAAACTGATTTTCTCGGCGAGTTAAGCATTTTGAGTAATTTGCCGATTGGTTTCAGAACGTCTTGCATTGAAATTAACTATTTTTTGCGAACCATTCATTGTGGAACAAAAGTGGTTTTCTCGGCGAGCTAAGCATTTTGAGTAATTTGCCGATTGGTTTCAGAACGTCTTGCATTGAAATTAACTATTTTTTGCCAACCATTCATTGTGGAACAAAAGTGATTTTCTCGGCGAGTTAAGCATTTTGAGTAATTTGCCGATTGGTTTCAGAACGTCTTGCATTGAAATTCACTATTTTTTGCCAGACATTCATTGTGGAAAGAAAGTGATTTTCTCGGCGAGTTAAGCATTTTGAGTAATTTGCCGATTTGTTTCAGAACGTCTTGCATTGAAATTTACTGTTTTTTGCCAGACATTCATTGTGGAACAAAAGTGATTTTCTCGGCGAGTTAAGCATTTTGAGTAATTTGCCGATTGGTTTCAGAACGGCTTGCATTGAAATTCACTATTTTTTGCCAGACATTCATTGTGGAAAGAAAGTGATTTTCTCGGCGAGTTAAGCATTTTGAGTAATTTGCCGATTGGTTTCAGAACGTCTTGCATTGAAATTAACTATTTTTTGCGAACCATTCATTGTGGAACAAAAGTGGTTTTCTCGGCGAGTTAAGCATTTTGAGTAATTTGCCGATTGGTTTCAGAATGTCTTGCATTGAAATTAACTATTTTTTGCCAACCATTCATTGTGGGAAAAAAGTGATTTTCTCGGCGAATTAAGCATTTTGAGTAATTTGCCGATTAGTTTCAGAACGGCTTGCATCACAATTAACTATTTTTTGCTAGGCATTCATTGTGGAACAAAAGTGAGTTTCCCGGCGAGTTAAGCATTTTGAGTAATTTGCCGATTGGTTTCAGAACGGCTTGCATTGAATTTCACTATGCTTTGCCAGGCATTCATTCTGGAACAAAAGTGATTTTCTCGGCGTGTTAAGCATTTTGAGTAATTTGCCGATTGGTTTCAGAACGGCTTGCATTGAAATTAACTATTTTTTGCCAGACATTCATTGTGGAACAAAAGTGATTTTCTCGGCGAGATAAGCATTTTGAGTAATTTGCCGATTGGTTTCAGAACGTCTTGCATTGAAATTTACTAATTTTTTGCCAGACATTCATTGTGGAACAAAAGTGATTTTCTCGGCGAGTTAAGCATTTTGAGTAATTTGCCGATTGGTTTCAGAACGTCTTGCATTGAAATTTACTATTTTTTGCCAGACATTCATTGTGGAACAAAAGTGATTTTCTCGGCGAGTTAAGCATTTTGAGTAATTTACCGATTGGTTTCAGAACGGCTTGCATTGGAATTTACTATTTTTTGCCAGACATTCGTTGTGGGAAAAAACTGATTTTCTCGGCGAGTTAAGCATTTTGAGTAATTTGCCGATTGGTTTCAGAACGTCTTGCATTGAAGTTTACTATTTTTTCCCAACCATTCAGTGTGGGAAAAAAGTGATTTTCTCGGCGAGTTAAGCATTTTGAGTAATTTGCCGATTGGTTTCAGAACGGCTTGCATCACAATTAACTATTTTTTGCCAGGCATTGATTGTGGAAAAAAGTGATTTTTCTCGGCGAGTTAAGCATTTTGAGTAATTTGCCGATTGGTTTCAGAACGGCTTGCATCGAAATTAACTCTTTTTTGCCAGACATTCATTGTGGGGAAAAAGTGATTTTCTCGGCGAGTTAAGCATTTTGAGTAATTTGCCGATTAGTTTCAGAACCGCTTGCATCACAATTAACTATTTTTTGCCAGGCATTCATTGTGGAACAAAAGTGATTTTCTCGGCGAGTTAAGCATTTTGAGTAATTTGCCGATTGGTTTCAGAACGGCTTGCATTGAAATTTACCATTTTTTGCCAGGCATTCATTGTGGGGAAAAAGTGATTTTCTCGGCGAGTTAAGCATTTTGAGTAATTTGCCGATTGGTTTCAGAGCGGCTTGCATCACAATTAACTATTTTTTGCCAGGCATTCATTGTGGAACACAAGTGATTTTCTCGGCGAGTAAAGCATTTTGAGTAATTTGCCGATTGGTTTCAGAACGGCTTGCATCGAAATTAACTATTTTTTGCCAGCCATTCATTGTGGGGAAAAAGTGATTTTCTCGGCGAGTTAAGCATTTTGAGTAATTTGCCGATTGGTTTCAGAACGGCTTGCATCACAATTAACTATTTTTTGCCAGGCATTCATTGTGGAACAAAAGTGATTTTTCTCGGCGAGTTAAGCATTTTGAGTAATTTGCCGATTGGTTTCAGAACGGCTTGCATCGAAATTAACTATTTTTTGCCAGACATTCATTGTGGGGAAAATGTGATTTTCTGGGCGAGTTAAGCATTTTGAGTAATTTGCCGATTAGTTTCAGTACGGCTTGCATCACAATTAACTATTTTTTGCTAGGCATTCATTGTGGAACAAAAGTGATTTTCTCGGCGAGTTAAGCATTTTGAGTAATTTGCCGATTGGTTTCAGAACGTCTTGCATTGAAATTTACTATTTTTTGCCAGACATTCATTGTGGAACAAAAGTGATTTTCTCGGCGAGTTAAGCATTTTGAGTAATTTGCCGATTGGTTTCAGAACGGCTTGCATTGAAATTCACTATTTTTTGCCAGACATTCATTGTGGAAAGAAAGTGATTTTCTCGGCGAGTTAAGCATTTTGAGTAATTTGCCGAATGGTTTCAGAACGTCTTGCATTGAAATTAACTATTTTTTGCGAACCATTCATTGTGGAACAAAAGTGGTTTTCTCGGCGAGTTATGCATTTTGAGTAATTTGCCGATTCGTTTCAGAACGTCTTGCATTGAAATTTACTATTTTTTGCCAGCCATTCATTGTGGAACAAAAATGATTTTCCCGGCGAGTTAAGCATTTTGAGTAATTTGCCGATTGGTTTCAGAATGGCTTGCATTGAATTTCACTATTTTTTGCCAGACATTCATTGTGGAACAAAAGTGA
The DNA here is from genome assembly GCF_047496885.1 of Scyliorhinus torazame. Lineage (NCBI taxonomy): Eukaryota > Metazoa > Chordata > Chondrichthyes > Carcharhiniformes > Scyliorhinidae > Scyliorhinus > Scyliorhinus torazame. Next base: position 104,689 of record NW_027307997.1, on the reverse strand, counting down.
TTTTCACGGCGAGATAAGCATTTTGAGTAATTTGCCGATTGGTTTCAGAACGTCTTGCATTGAAATTTACTAATTTTTTGCCAGACATTCATTGTGGAACAAAAGTGATTTTCTCGGCGAGTTAAGCATTTTGAGTAATTTACCGATTGGTTTCAGAACGTCTTGCATTGAAATTTACTATTTTTTGCCAGACATTCATTGTGGAATAAAAGTGATTTTCTCGGCGAGTTAAGCATTTTGAGTAATTTACCGATTGGTTTCAGAACGGCTTGCATTGCAATTTACTATTTTTTGCCAGACATTCGTTGTGGGAAAAAACTGATTTTCTCGGCGAGTTAAGCATTTTGAGTAATTTGCCGATTGGTTTCAGAACGTCTTGCATTGAAGTTTACTATTTTTTGCCAACCATTCATTGTGGGAAAAAAGTGATTTTCTCGGCGAGTTAAGCATTGTGAGTAATTTGCCGATTGGTTTCAGAACGGCTTGCATCACAATTAACTATTTTTTGCCAGGCATTGATTGTGGAAAAAAAGTGATTTTTCTCGGGGAGTTAAGCATTTTGAGTAATTTGCCGATTGGTGTCAGAACGGCTTGCATCGAAATTAACTCTTTTTTGCCAGACATTCATTGTGGGGAAAAAGTGATTTTCTCGGCGAGTTAAGCATTTTGAGTAATTTGCCGATTAGTTTCAGAACCGCTTGCATCACAATTAACTATTTTTTGCCAGGCATTCATTGTGGAACAAAAGTGATTTTCTCGGCGAGTTAAGCATTTTGAGTAATTTGCCGATTGGTTTCAGAACGGCTTGCATTGAAATTTACCATTTTTTGCCAGGCATTCATTGTGGGGAAAAAGTGATTTTCTCGGCGAGTTAAGCATTTTGAGTAATTTGCCGATTGGTTTCAGAGCGGCTTTCATCACAATTAACTATTTTTTGCCAGGCATTCATTGTGGAACACAAGTGATTTTCTCGGCGAGTAAAGCATTTTGAGTAATTTGCCGATTGGTTTCAGAACGGCTTGCATCGAAATTAACTATTTTTTGCCAGCCATTCATTGTGGGGAAAAAGTGATTTTCTAGGCGAGTTAAGCATTTTGAGTAATTTGCCGATTGGTTTCAGAACGGCTTGCATCACAATTAACTATTTTTTGCCAGGCATTCATTGTGGAACAAAAGTTATTTTTCTCGGCGAGTTAAGCATTTTGAGTAATTTGCCGATTGGTTTCAGAACGGCTTGCATCGAAATTAACTATTTTTTGCTAGGCATTCATTGTGGAACACAAGTGATTTTCTCGGCGAGTTAAGCATTTTGAGTAATTTGCCGATTGGTTTCAGAACGTCTTGCATTGAAATTTACTATTTTTTGCCAGACATTCATTGTGGAACAAAAGTGATTTTCTCGGCGAGTTAAGCATTTTGAGTAATTTGCCGATTGGTTTCAGAACGGCTTGCATTGAAATTCACTATTTTTTGCCAGACATTCATTGTGGAAAGAAAGTGATTTTCTCGGCGAGTTAAGCATTTTGAGTAATTTGCCGATTGGTTTCAGAACGTCTTGCATTGAAATTAACTATTTTTTGCGAACCATTCATTGTGGAACAAAAGTGGTTTTCTCGGCGAGTTAAGCATTTTGAGTAATTTGCCGATTGGTTTCAGAACGGCTTGCATTGAACTTCACTATGCTTTGCCAGGCATTCATTCTGGAACAAAAGTGATTTTCTCGGCGAGTTAAGCATTTTGAGTAATTTGCCGATTGGTTTCAGAACGGCTTGCATCGAAATTAACTATTTTTTGCCAGACATTCATTGTGGGGAAAATGTGATTTTCTCGGCGTGTTAAGCATTTTGAGTAATTTGCCGATTGGTTTCAGAACGGCTTGCATCGAAATTAACTATTTTTTGCCAGACATTCATTGTGGGGAAAATGTGATTTTCTCGGCGAGTTAAGCATTTTGAGTAATTTGCCGATTAGTTTCAGTACGGTTGCATCGCAATTAACTATTTTTTGCTAGGCATTCATTGTGGAACAAAAGTGATTTTCTCGGCGAGTTAAGCATTTTGAGTAATTTGCCGATTGGTTTCAGGACGTCTTGCATTGAAATTAACTATTTTTTGCGAACCATTCATTGTGGAACAAAAGTGGTTTTCTCGGCGAGTTAAGCATTTTGAGTAATTTGCCGATTGGTTTCAGAACGGCTTGCATTGAATTTCACTATGCTTTGCCAGGCATTCATTCTGGAACAAAATTGACTTTCTCGGCGAGTTAAGCATTTTGAGTAATTTGCCGATTGGTTTCAGAAAGGCTTGCATTGAAATTAACTATTTTTTGCCAGACATTCATTGTGGAAAGAAAGTGATTTTCTCGGCGAGTTAAGCATTTTGCCGATTGGTTTCAGAACGTCTTGCATTGAAATTTACTATTTTTCGCCAGACATTCATTGTGGAACAAAAGTGATTTTCTCGGCGAGTTAAGCATTTTGAGTAATTTACCGATTGGTTTCAGAACGGCTTGCATTGGAATTTACTATTTTTTGCCAACCATTCATTGTGGGGAAAAAGTGATTTTCTCGGCGAGTTAAGCATTTTGAGTAATTTGCCGATTGGTTTCAGAACGGCTTGCATCGAAATTAACTATTTTTTGCCAGCCATTCATTGTGGGGAAAAAGTGATTTTCTAGGCGAGTTCAGCATTTTGAGTAATTTGCCGATTGGTTTCAGAACGGCTTGCATCACAATTAACTATTTTTTGCCAGGCATTCATTGTGGAACAAAAGTGATTTTTCTCGGCGAGTTAAGCATTTTGAGTAATTTGCCGATTGGTTTCAGAACGGCTTGCATCGAAATTAACTATTTTTTGCCAGACATTCATTGTGGGGAAAATGTGATTTTCTCGGCGAGTTAAGCATTTTGAGTAATTTGCCGATTGGTTTCAGAACGGCTTGCATTGAAATTCACTGTTTTTTGCCAGACATTCATTGTGGAAAGAAAGTGATTTTCTCGGCGAGTTAAGCATTTTGAGTAATTTGCCGATTGGTTTCAGAACGTCTTGCATTGAAATTAACTATTTTTTGCGAACCATTCATTGTGGAACAAAAGTGGTTTTCTCGGCGAGTTAAGCATTTTGAGTAATTTGCCGATTGGTTTCAGAACGGCTTGCATTGAATTTCACTATGCTTTGCCAGGCATTCATTCTGGAACAAAAGTGATTTTCTCGGCGAGTTAAGCATTTTGAGTCATTTGCCGATTGGTTGCAGAACGGCTTGCATTGAAATTTACTATTTTTTGCCAGACATTCATTGTGGAACAAAAGTGATTTTCTCGGCGAGTTAAGCATTTTGAGTAATTTACCGATTGGTTTCAGAACGGCTTGCATTGGAATTTACTATTTTTTGCCAACCATTCATTGTGGGGAAAAAGTGATTTTCTCGGCGAGTTAAGCATTTTGAGTAATTTGCCGATTAGTTTCAGAACCGCTTGCATCACAATTAACTATTTTTTGCCAGGCATTCATTGTGGAACAAAAGTGATTTTCTCGGCGAGTTAAGCATTTTGAGTAATTTGCCGATTGGTTTCAGAGCGGCTTGCATCACAATTAACTATTTTTTGCCAGGCATTCATTGTGGAACACAAGTGATTTTCTCGGCGAGTAAAGCATTTTGAGTAATTTGCCGATTGGTTTCAGAACGGCTTGCATCGAAATTAACTATTTTTTGCCAGCCATTCATTGTGGGGAAAAAGTGATTTTCTAGGCGAGTTAAGCATTTTGAGTAATTTGCCGATTGGTTTCAGAACGGCTTGCATCACAATTAACTATTTTTTGCCAGGCATTCATTGTGGAACAAAAGTGATTTTTCTCGGCGAGTTAAGCATTTTGAGTAATTTGCCGATTGGTTTCAGAACGGCTTGCATCGAAATTAACTATTTTTTGCCAGACATTCATTGTGGGGAAAATGTGATTTTCTCGGCGAGTTAAGCATTTTGAGTAATTTGCCGATTAGTTTCAGTACGGCTTGCATCACAATTAACTATTTTTTGCTAGGCATTCATTGTGGAACAAAAGTGATTTTCTCGGCGAGTTAAGCATTTTGAGTAATTTGCCGATTGGTTCCAGAACGTCTTGCATTGAAATTTACTATTTTTTGCCAGACATTCATTGTGGAACAAAAGTGATTTTCTCGGCGAGTTAAGCATTTTGAGTAATTTGCCGATTGGTTTCAGAACGGCTTGCATTGAAATTCACTGTTTTTTGCCAGACATTCATTGTGGAAAGAAAGTGATTTTCTCGGCGAGTTAAGCATTTTGAGTAATTTGCCGATTGGTTTCAGAACGTCTTGCATTGAAATTAACTATTTTTTGCGAACCATTCATTGTGGAACAAAAGTGGTTTTCTCGGCGAGTTAAGCATTTTGAGTAATTTGCCGATTGGTTTCAGAACGGCTTGCATTGAATTTCACTATGCTTTGCCAGGCATTCATTCTGGAACAAAAGTGATTTTCTCGGCGAGTTAAGCATTTTGAGTCATTTGCCGATTGGTTGCAGAACGGCTTGCATTGAAATTTACTATTTTTTGCCAGACATTCATTGTGGAACAAAAGTGATTTTCTCGGCGAGTTAAGCATTTTGAGTAATTTACCGATTGGTTTCAGAACGGCTTGCATTGGAATTTACTATTTTTTGCCAACCATTCATTGTGGGGAAAAAGTGATTTTCTCGGCGAGTTAAGCATTTTGAGTAATTTGCCGATTAGTTTCAGAACCGCTTGCATCACAATTAACTATTTTTTGCCAGGCATTCATTGTGGAACAAAAGTGATTTTCTCGGCGAGTTAAGCATTTTGAGTAATTTGCCGATTGGTTTCAGAACGGCTTGCATTGAAATTCACTATTTTTTGCCAGACATTCATTGTGGAAAGAAAGTGATTTTCACGGCGAGTTAAGCATTTTGAGTAATTTGCCGATTGGTTTCAGGACGTCTTGCATTGAAATTAACTATTTTTTGCGAACCATTCATTGTGGAACAAAAGTGGTTTTCTCGGCGAGTTAAGCATTTTGAGTAATTTGCCGATTGGTTTCAGAACGGCTTGCATTGAATTTCACTATGCTTTGCCAGGCATTCATTCTGGAACAAAATTGACTTTCTCGGCGAGTTAAGCATTTTGAGTAATTTGCCGATTGGTTTCAGAAAGGCTTGCATTGAAATTAACTATTTTTTGCCAGACATTCATTGTGGAAAGAAAGTGATTTTCTCGGCGAGTTAAGCATTTTGCCGATTGGTTTCAGAACGTCTTGCATTGAAATTTACTATTTTTCGCCAGACATTCATTGTGGAACAAAAGTGATTTTCTCGGCGAGTTAAGCATTTTGAGTAATTTACCGATTGGTTTCAGAACGGCTTGCATTGGAATTTACTATTTTTTGCCAACCATTCATTGTGGGGAAAAAGTGATTTTCTCGGCGAGTTAAGCATTTTGAGTAATTTGCCGATTGGTTTCAGAACGGCTTGCATCGAAATTAACTATTTTTTGCCAGCCATTCATTGTGGGGAAAAAGTGATTTTCTAGGCGAGTTCAGCATTTTGAGTAATTTGCCGATTGGTTTCAGAACGGCTTGCATCACAATTAACTATTTTTTGCCAGGCATTCATTGTGGAACAAAAGTGATTTTTCTCGGCGAGTTAAGCATTTTGAGTAATTTGCCGATTGGTTTCAGAACGGCTTGCATCGAAATTAACTATTTTTTGCCAGACATTCATTGTGGGGAAAATGTGATTTTCTCGGCGAGTTAAGCATTTTGAGTAATTTGCCGATTAGTTTCAGTACGGTTGCATCGCAATTAACTATTTTTTGCTAGGCATTCATTGTGGAACAAAAGTGATTTTCTCGGCGAGTTAAGCATTTTGAGTAATTTGCCGATTGGTTTCAGGACGTCTTGCATTGAAATTAACTATTTTTTGCGAACCATTCATTGTGGAACAAAAGTGGTTTTCTCGGCGAGTTAAGCATTTTGAGTAATTTGCCGATTGGTTTCAGAACGGCTTGCATTGAATTTCACTATGCTTTGCCAGGCATTCATTCTGGAACAAAATTGACTTTCTCGGCGAGTTAAGCATTTTGAGTAATTTGCCGATTGGTTTCAGAAAGGCTTGCATTGAAATTAACTATTTTTTGCCAGACATTCATTGTGGAAAGAAAGTGATTTTCTCGGCGAGTTAAGCATTTTGCCGATTGGTTTCAGAACGTCTTGCATTGAAATTTACTATTTTTCGCCAGACATTCATTGTGGAACAAAAGTGATTTTCTCGGCGAGTTAAGCATTTTGAGTAATTTACCGATTGGTTTCAGAACGGCTTGCATTGGAATTTACTATTTTTTGCCAACCATTCATTGTGGGGAAAAAGTGATTTTCTCGGCGAGTTAAGCATTTTGAGTAATTTGCCGATTGGTTTCAGAACGGCTTGCATCGAAATTAACTATTTTTTGCCAGCCATTCATTGTGGGGAAAAAGTGATTTTCTAGGCGAGTTCAGCATTTTGAGTAATTTGCCGATTGGTTTCAGAACGGCTTGCATCACAATTAACTATTTTTTGCCAGGCATTCATTGTGGAACAAAAGTGATTTTTCTCGGCGAGTTAAGCATTTTGAGTAATTTGCCGATTGGTTTCAGAACGGCTTGCATCGAAATTAACTATTTTTTGCCAGACATTCATTGTGGGGAAAATGTGATTTTCTCGGCGAGTTAAGCATTTTGAGTAATTTGCCGATTGGTTTCAGAACGGCTTGCATTGAAATTCACTGTTTTTTGCCAGACATTCATTGTGGAAAGAAAGTGATTTTCTCGGCGAGTTAAGCATTTTGAGTAATTTGCCGATTGGTTTCAGAACGTCTTGCATTGAAATTAACTATTTTTTGCGAACCATTCATTGTGGAACAAAAGTGGTTTTCTCGGCGAGTTAAGCATTTTGAGTAATTTGCCGATTGGTTTCAGAACGGCTTGCATTGAATTTCACTATGCTTTGCCAGGCATTCATTCTGGAACAAAAGTGATTTTCTCGGCGAGTTAAGCATTTTGAGTCATTTGCCGATTGGTTGCAGAACGGCTTGCATTGAAATTTACTATTTTTTGCCAGACATTCATTGTGGAACAAAAGTGATTTTCTCGGCGAGTTAAGCATTTTGAGTAATTTACCGATTGGTTTCAGAACGGCTTGCATTGGAATTTACTATTTTTTGCCAACCATTCATTGTGGGGAAAAAGTGATTTTCTCGGCGAGTTAAGCATTTTGAGTAATTTGCCGATTAGTTTCAGAACCGCTTGCATCACAATTAACTATTTTTTGCCAGGCATTCATTGTGGAACAAAAGTGATTTTCTCGGCGAGTTAAGCATTTTGAGTAATTTGCCGATTGGTTTCAGAGCGGCTTGCATCACAATTAACTATTTTTTGCCAGGCATTCATTGTGGAACACAAGTGATTTTCTCGGCGAGTAAAGCATTTTGAGTAATTTGCCGATTGGTTTCAGAACGGCTTGCATCGAAATTAACTATTTTTTGCCAGCCATTCATTGTGGGGAAAAAGTGATTTTCTAGGCGAGTTAAGCATTTTGAGTAATTTGCCGATTGGTTTCAGAACGGCTTGCATCACAATTAACTATTTTTTGCCAGGCATTCATTGTGGAACAAAAGTGATTTTTCTCGGCGAGTTAAGCATTTTGAGTAATTTGCCGATTGGTTTCAGAACGGCTTGCATCGAAATTAACTATTTTTTGCCAGACATTCATTGTGGGGAAAATGTGATTTTCTCGGCGAGTTAAGCATTTTGAGTAATTTGCCGATTAGTTTCAGTACGGCTTGCATCACAATTAACTATTTTTTGCTAGGCATTCATTGTGGAACAAAAGTGATTTTCTCGGCGAGTTAAGCATTTTGAGTAATTTGCCGATTGGTTCCAGAACGTCTTGCATTGAAATTTACTATTTTTTGCCAGACATTCATTGTGGAACAAAAGTGATTTTCTCGGCGAGTTAAGCATTTTGAGTAATTTGCCGATTGGTTTCAGAACGGCTTGCATTGAAATTCACTGTTTTTTGCCAGACATTCATTGTGGAAAGAAAGTGATTTTCTCGGCGAGTTAAGCATTTTGAGTAATTTGCCGATTGGTTTCAGAACGTCTTGCATTGAAATTAACTATTTTTTGCGAACCATTCATTGTGGAAAAAAAGTGGTTTTCTCGGCGAGTTAAGCATTTTGAGTAATTTGCCGATTGGTTTCAGAACGGCTTGCATTGAATTTCACTATGCTTTGCCAGGCATTCATTCTGGAACAAAAGTGATTTTCTCGGCGAGTTAAGCATTTTGAGTCATTTGCCGATTGGTTGCAGAACGGCTTGCATTGAAATTTACTATTTTTTGCCAGACATTCATTGTGGAACAAAAGTGATTTTCTCGGCGAGTTAAGCATTTTGAGTAATTTACCGATTGGTTTCAGAACGGCTTGCATTGGAATTTACTATTTTTTGCCAACCATTCATTGTGGGGAAAAAGTGATTTTCTCGGCGAGTTAAGCATTTTGAGTAATTTGCCGATTAGTTTCAGAACCGCTTGCATCACAATTAACTATTTTTTGCCAGGCATTCATTGTGGAACAAAAGTGATTTTCTCGGCGAGTTAAGCATTTTGAGTAATTTGCCGATTGGTTTCAGAACGGCTTGCATTGAAATTCACTATTTTTTGCCAGACATTCATTGTGGAAAGAAAGTGATTTTCACGGCGAGTTAAGCATTTTGAGTAATTTGCCGATTGGTTTCAGGACGTCTTGCATTGAAATTAACTATTTTTTGCGAACCATTCATTGTGGAACAAAAGTGGTTTTCTCGGCGAGTTAAGCATTTTGAGTAATTTGCCGATTGGTTTCAGAACGGCTTGCATTGAATTTCACTATGCTTTGCCAGGCATTCATTCTGGAACAAAATTGACTTTCTCGGCGAGTTAAGCATTTTGAGTAATTTGCCGATTGGTTTCAGAAAGGCTTGCATTGAAATTAACTATTTTTTGCCAGACATTCATTGTGGAAAGAAAGTGATTTTCTCGGCGAGTTAAGCATTTTGCCGATTGGTTTCAGAACGTCTTGCATTGAAATTTACTATTTTTCGCCAGACATTCATTGTGGAACAAAAGTGATTTTCTCGGCGAGTTAAGCATTTTGAGTAATTTACCGATTGGTTTCAGAACGGCTTGCATTGGAATTTACTATTTTTTGCCAACCATTCATTGTGGGGAAAAAGTGATTTTCTCGGCGAGTTAAGCATTTTGAGTAATTTGCCGATTGGTTTCAGAACGGCTTGCATCGAAATTAACTATTTTTTGCCAGCCATTCATTGTGGGGAAAAAGTGATTTTCTAGGCGAGTTCAGCATTTTGAGTAATTTGCCGATTGGTTTCAGAACGGCTTGCATCACAATTAACTATTTTTTGCCAGGCATTCATTGTGGAACAAAAGTGATTTTTCTCGGCGAGTTAAGCATTTTGAGTAATTTGCCGATTGGTTTCAGAACGGCTTGCATCGAAATTAACTATTTTTTGCCAGACATTCATTGTGGGGAAAATGTGATTTTCTCGGCGAGTTAAGCATTTTGAGTAATTTGCCGATTGGTTTCAGAACGGCTTGCATTGAAATTCACTGTTTTTTGCCAGACATTCATTGTGGAAAGAAAGTGATTTTCTCGGCGAGTTAAGCATTTTGAGTAATTTGCCGATTGGTTTCAGAACGTCTTGCATTGAAATTAACTATTTTTTGCGAACCATTCATTGTGGAACAAAAGTGGTTTTCTCGGCGAGTTAAGCATTTTGAGTAATTTGCCGATTGGTTTCAGAACGGCTTGCATTGAATTTCACTATGCTTTGCCAGGCATTCATTCTGGAACAAAAGTGATTTTCTCGGCGAGTTAAGCATTTTGAGTCATTTGCCGATTGGTTGCAGAACGGCTTGCATTGAAATTTACTATTTTTTGCCAGACATTCATTGTGGAACAAAAGTGATTTTCTCGGCGAGTTAAGCATTTTGAGTAATTTACCGATTGGTTTCAGAACGGCTTGCATTGGAATTTACTATTTTTTGCCAACCATTCATTGTGGGGAAAAAGTGATTTTCTCGGCGAGTTAAGCATTTTGAGTAATTTGCCGATTAGTTTCAGAACCGCTTGCATCACAATTAACTATTTTTTGCCAGGCATTCATTGTGGAACAAAAGTGATTTTCTCGGCGAGTTAAGCATTTTGAGTAATTTGCCGATTGGTTTCAGAGCGGCTTGCATCACAATTAACTATTTTTTGCCAGGCATTCATTGTGGAACACAATTGATTTTCTCGGCGAGTAAAGCATTTTGAGTAATTTGCCGATTGGTTTCAGAACGGCTTGCATCGAAATTAACTATTTTTTGCCAGCCATTCATTGTGGGGAAAAAGTGATTTTCTAGGCGAGTTAAGCATTTTGAGTAATTTGCCGATTGGTTTCAGAACGGCTTGCATCACAATTAACTATTTTTTGCCAGGCATTCATTGTGGAACAAAAGTGATTTTTCTCGGCGAGTTAAGCATTTTGAGTAATTTGCCGATTGGTTTCAGAACGGCTTGCATCGAAATTAACTATTTTTTGCCAGACATTCATTGTGGGGAAAATGTGATTTTCTCGGCGAGTTAAGCATTTTGAGTAATTTGCCGATTAGTTTCAGTACGGCTTGCATCACAATTAACTATTTTTTGCTAGGCATTCATTGTGGAACAAAAGTGATTTTCTCGGCGAGTTAAGCATTTTGAGTAATTTGCCGATTGGTTCCAGAACGTCTTGCATTGAAATTTACTATTTTTTGCCAGACATTCATTGTGGAACAAAAGTGATTTTCTCGGCGAGTTAAGCATTTTGAGTAATTTGCCGATTGGTTTCAGAACGGCTTGCATTGAAATTCACTGTTTTTTGCCAGACATTCATTGTGGAAAGAAAGTGATTTTCTCGGCGAGTTAAGCATTTTGAGTAATTTGCCGATTGGTTTCAGAACGTCTTGCATTGAAATTAACTATTTTTTGCGAACCATTCATTGTGGAACAAAAGTGGTTTTCTCGGCGAGTTAAGCATTTTGAGTAATTTGCCGATTGGTTTCAGAACGGCTTGCATTGAATTTCACTATGCTTTGCCAGGCATTCATTCTGGAACAAAAGTGATTTTCTCGGCGAGTTAAGCATTTTGAGTCATTTGCCGATTGGTTGCAGAACGGCTTGCATTGAAATTTACTATTTTTTGCCAGACATTCATTGTGGAACAAAAGTGATTTTCTCGGCGAGTTAAGCATTTTGAGTAATTTACCGATTGGTTTCAGAACGGCTTGCATTGGAATTTACTATTTTTTGCCAACCATTCATTGTGGGGAAAAAGTGATTTTCTCGGCGAGTTAAGCATTTTGAGTAATTTGCCGATTAGTTTCAGAACCGCTTGCATCACAATTAACTATTTTTTGCCAGGCATTCATTGTGGAACAAAAGTGATTTTCTCGGCGAGTTAAGCATTTTGAGTAATTTGCCGATCGGTTTCAGAACGGCTTGCATCGAAATTAACTATTTTTTGCCAGCCATTCATTGTGGGGAAAAAGTGATTTTCTAGGCGAGTTAAGCATTTTGAGTAATTTGCCGATTGGTTTCAGAACGGCTTGCATCACAATTAACTATTTTTTGCCAGGCATTCATTGTGGAACAAAAGTGATTTTTCTCGGCGAGTTAAGCATTTTGAGTAATTTGCCGATTGGTTTCAGAGCGGCTTGCATCGAAATTAACTATTTTTTGCCAGACATTCATTGTGGGGAAAATGTGATTTTCTCGGCGAGTTAAGCATTTTGAGTAATTTGCCGATTAGTTTCAGTACGGCTTGCATCACAATTAACTATTTTTTGCTAGGCATTCATTGTGGAACAAAAGTGATTTTCTCGGCGAGTTAAGCATTTTGAGTAATTTGCCGATTGGTTCCAGAACGTCTTGCATTGAAATTTACTATTTTTTGCCAGACATTCATTGTGGAAGAAAAGTGATTTTCTCGGCGAGTTAAGCATTTTGAGTAATTTGCCGATTGGTTTCAGAACGGCTTGCATTGAAATTCACTATTTTTTGCCAGACATTCATTGTGGAAAGAAAGTGATTTTCACGGCGAGTTAAGCATTTTGAGTAATTTGCCGATTGGTTTCAGAACGTCTTGCATTGAAATTAACTATTTTTTGCGAACCATTCATTGTGGAACAAAAGTGGTTTTCTCGGCGAGTTAAGCATTTTGAGTAATTTGCCGATTGGTTTCAGAACGGCTTGCATTGAATTTCACTATGCTTTGCCAGGCATTCATTCTGGAACAAAATTGATTTTCTCGGCGAGTTAAGCATTTTGAGTAATTTGCCGATTGGTTTCAGAAAGGCTTGCATTGAAATTAACTATTTTTTGTCAGACATTCATTGTGGAAAGAAAGTGATTTTCTCGGCGAGTTAAGCATTTTGCCGATTGGTTTAAGAACGTCTTGCATTGAAATTTACTATTTTTTGCCAGACATTCATTGTGGAACAAAAGTGATTTTCTCGGCGAGTTAAGCATTTTGAGTAATTTACCGATTGGTTTCAGAACGGCTTGCATTGGAATTTACTATTTTTTGCCAACCATTCATTGTGGGGAAAAAGTGATTTTCTCGGCGAGTTAAGCATTTTGAGTAATTTGCCGATTAGTTTCAGAACCGCTTGCATCACAATTAACTATTTTTTGCCAGGCATTCATTGTGGAACAAAAGTGATTTTCTCGGCGAGTTAAGCATTTTGAGTAATTTGCCGATTGGTTTCAGAACGGCTTGCATTGAAATTTACCATTTTTGCCAGGCATTCATTGTGGGGAAAAAGTGATTTTCTCTTCGAGTTAAGCATTTTGAGTAATTTGCCGATTGGTTTCAGAGCGGCTTGCATCACAATTAACTATTTTTTGCCAGGCATTCATTGTGGAACACAAGTGATTTTCTCGGCGAGTAAAGCATTTTGAGTAATTTGCCGATTGGTTTCAGAACGTCTTGCATTGAAATTAACTATTTTTTGCTAACCATTCATTGTGGAACAAAAGTGGTTTTCTCGGCGAGTTAAGCATTTTGAGTAATTTGCCGATTGGTTTCAGAACGGCTTGCATTGAATTTCACTATGCTTTGCCAGGCATTCATTCTGGAACAAAATTGATTTTCTCGGCGAGTTAAGCATTTTGAGTAATTTGCCGATTGGTTTCAGAAAGGCTTGCATTGAAATTAACTATTTTTTGTCAGACATTCATTGTGGAAAGAAAGTGATTTTCTCGGCGAGTTAAGCATTTTGCCGATTGGTTTAAGAACGTCTTGCATTGAAATTTACTATTTTTTGCCAGACATTCATTGTGGAACAAAAGTGATTTTCTCGGCGAGTTAAGCATTTTGAGTAATTTACCGATTGGTTTCAGAACGGCTTGCATTGGAATTTACTATTTTTTGCCAACCATTCATTGTGGGGAAAAAGTGATTTTCTCGGCGAGTTAAGCATTTTGAGTAATTTGCCGATTAGTTTCAGAACCGCTTGCATCACAATTAACTATTTTTTGCCAGGCATTCATTGTGGAACAAAAGTGATTTTTCTCGGCGAGTTAAGCATTTTGAGTAATTTGCCGATTGGTTTCAGAACGGCTTGCATTGAAATTTACCATTTTTGCCAGGCATTCATTGTGGGGAAAAAGTGATTTTCTCTTCGAGTTAAGCATTTTGAGTAATTTGCCGATTGGTTTCAGAGCGGCTTGCATCACAATTAACTATTTTTTGCCAGGCATTCATTGTGGAACACAAGTGATTTTCTCGGCGAGTAAAGCATTTTGAGTAATTTGCCGATTGGTTTCAGAACGGCTTGCATCGAAATTAACTATTTTTTGCCAGCCATTCATTGTGGGGAAAAAGTGATTTTCTAGGCGAGTTCAGCATTTTGAGTAATTTGCCGATTGGTTTCAGAACGGCTTGCATCACAATTAACTATTTTTTGCCAGGCATTCATTGTGGAACAAAAGTGATTTTTCTCGGCGAGTTAAGCATTTTGAGTAATTTGCCGATTGGTTTCAGAACGGCTTGCATCGAAATTAACTATTTTTTGCCAGACATTCATTGTGGGGAAAATGTGATTTTCTCGGCGAGTTAAGCATTTTGAGTAATTTGCCGATTAGTTTCAGTACGGCTTGCATCACAATTTACTATTTTTTGCCAGGCATTCATTGTGGAACAAAAGTGATTTTCTCGGCGAGTTAAGCATTTTGAGTAATTTGCCGATTGGTTTCAGAACGGCTTGCATTGAAATTCACTATTTTTGCCAGACATTCATTGTGGAAAGAAAGTGATTTTCTCGGCGAGTTAAGCATTTTGAGTAATTTGCCGATTGGCTTCAGAACGTCTTGCATTGAAATTAACTATTTTTTGCGAACCATTCATTGTGGAACAAAAGTGGTTTTCTCGGCGAGTTAAGCATTTTGAGTAATTTGCCGATTGGTTTCAGAATGTCTTGCATTGAAATTCACTATTTTTTGCCAGACATTCATTGTGGAAAGAAAGTGATTTTCTCGGCGAGTTAAGCATTTTGAGTAATTTGCCGATTGGTTTCAGAACGTCTTGCATTGAAATTAACTATTTTTTGCGAACCATTCATTGTGGAACAAAAGTGGTTTTCTCGGCGAGTTATGCATTTTGAGTAATTTGCCGATTGGTTTCAGAACGTCTTGCATTGAAATTTACTATTTTTTGCCAGCCATTCATTGTGGAACAAAAATGATTTTCCCGGCGAGTTAAGCATTTTGAGTAATTTGCCGATTGGTTTCAGAACGGCTTGCATTGAATTTCACTATTTTTTGCCAGACATTCATTGTGGAACAAAAGTGATTTTCACGGCGAGATAAGCATTTTGAGTAATTTGCCGATTGGTTTCAGAACGTCTTGCATTGAAATTTACTAATTTTTTGCCAGACATTCATTGTGGAACAAAAGTGATTTTCTCGGCGAGTTAAGCATTTTGAGTAATTTACCGATTGGTTTCAGAACGTCTTGCATTGAAATTTACTATTTTTTGCCAGACATTCATTGTGGAACAAAAGTGATTTTCTCGGCGAGTTAAGCATTTTGAGTAATTTACCGATTGGTTTCAGAACGGCTTGCATTGGAATTTACTATTTTTTGCCAGACATTCGTTGTGGGAAAAAACTGATTTTCTCGGCGAGTTAAGCATTTTGAGTAATTTGCCGATTGGTTTCAGAACGTCTTGCATTGAAATTAACTATTTTTTGCGAACCATTCATTGTGGAACAAAAGTGGTTTTCTCGGCGAGTTAAGCATTTTGAGTAATTTGCCGATTGGTTTCAGAATGTCTTGCATTGAAATTAACTATTTTTTGCCAACCATTCATTGTGGAACAAAAGTGATTTTCTCGGCGAGTTAAGCATTTTGAGTAATTTGCCGATTGGTTTCAGAACGGCTTGCATTGAAATTCACTATTTTTTGCCAGACATTCATTGTGGAAAGAAAGTGATTTTCTCGGCGAGTTAAGCATTTTGAGTAATTTGCCGATTGGTTTCAGAACGTCTTGCATTGAAATTAACTATTTTTTGCGAACCATTCATTGTGGAACAAAAGTGGTTTTCTCGGCGAGTTAAGCATTTTGAGTAATTTGCCGATTGGTTTCAGAACGTCTTGCATTGAAATTTACTATTTTTTGCCAGCCATTCATTGTGGAACACAAATGATTTTCCCGGTCGAGTTAAGCATTTTGAGTAATTTGCCGATTGGTTTCAGAACGGCTTGCATTGAATTTCACTATGCTTTGCCAGGCATTCATTCTGGAACAAAAGTGATTTTCTCGGCGAGTTAAGCATTTTGAGTAATTTGCCGATTGGTTTCAGAACGTCTTGCATTGAAATTTACTATTTTTTGCCAGACATTCATTGTGGAACAAAAGTGATTTTCTCGGCGAGTTAAGCATTTTGAGTAATTTGCCGATTGGTTTCAGAACGTCTTGCATTGAAATTTACTGTTTTTTGCCAGACATTCATTGTGGAACAAAAGTGATTTTCTCGGCGAGTTAAGCATTTTGAGTAATTTGCCGATTGGTTTCAGAACGGCTTGCATTGAAATTCACTATTTTTTGCCAGACATTCATTGTGGAAAGAAAGTGATTTTCTCGGCGAGTTAAGCATTTTGAGTAATTTGCCGATTGGTTTCAGAACGTCTTGCATTGAAATTAACTATTTTTTGCGAACCATTCATTGTGGAACAAAAGTGGTTTTCTCGGCGAGTTAAGCATTTTGAGTAATTTGCCGATTGGTTTCAGAATGTCTTGCATTGAAATTAACTATTTTTTGCCAACCATTCATTGTGGGAAAAAAGTGATTTTCTCGGCGAATTAAGCATTTTGAGTAATTTGCCGATTAGTTTCAGAACGGCTTGCATCACAATTAACTATTTTTTGCTAGGCATTCATTGTGGAACAAAAGTGAGTTTCTCGGCGAGTTAAGCATTTTGAGTAATTTGCCGATTGGTTTCAGAACGTCTTGCATTGAAATTAACTATTTTTTGCGAACCATTCATTGTGGAACAAAAGTGGTTTTCTCGGCGAGTTAAGCATTTTGAGTAATTTGCCGATTGGTTTCAGAACGTCTTGCATTGAAATTTACTATATTTTGCCAGCCATTCATTGTGGAACAAAAATGATTTTCCCGGCGAGTTAAGCATTTTGAGTAATTTGCCGATTGGTTTCAGAACGGCTTGCATTGAATTTCACTATGCTTTGCCAGGCATTCATTCTGGAACAAAAGTGATTTTCTCGGCGTGTTAAGCATTTTGAGTAATTTGCCGATTGGTTTCAGAACGGCTTGCATTGAAATTAACTATTTTTTGCCAGACATTCATTGTGGAACAAAAGTGATTTTCTCGGCGAGATAAGCATTTTGAGTAATTTGCCGATTGGTTTCAGAACGTCTTGCATTGAAATTTACTAAGTTTTTGCCAGACATTCATTGTGGAACAAAAGTGATTTTCTCGGCGAGTTAAGCATTTTGAGTAATTTGCCGATTGGTTTCAGAACGTCTTGCATTGAAATTTACTATTTTTTGCCAGACATTCATTGTGGAACAAAAGTGATTTTCTCGGCGAGTTAAGCATTTTGAGTAATTTACCGATTGGTTTCAGAACAGCTTGCATTGGAATTTACTATTTTTTGCCAGACATTCGTTGTGGGAAAAAACTGATTTTCTCGGCGAGTTAAGCATTTTGAGTAATTTGCCGATTGGTTTCAGAACGTCTTGCATTGAAGTTTACTATTTTTTTCCCAACCATTCATTGTGGGAAAAAAGTGATTTTCTCGGCGAGTTAAGCATTTTGAGTAATTTGCCGATTGGTTTCAGAACGGCTTGCATCACAATTAACTATTTTTTGCCAGGCATTGATTGTGGAAAAAAGTGATTTTTCTCGGCGAGTTAAGCATTTTGAGTAATTTGCCGATTGGTTTCAGAACGGCTTGCATCGAAATTAACTCTTTTTTGCCAGACATTCATTGTGGGGAAAAAGTGATTTTCTCGGCGAGTTAAGCATTTTGAGTAATTTGCCGATTAGTTTCAGAACCGCTTGCATCACAATTAACTATTTTTTGCCAGGCATTCATTGTGGAACAAAAGTGATTTTCTCGGCGAGTTAAGCATTTTGAGTAATTTGCCGATTGGTTTCAGAACGGCTTGCATTGAAATTTACCATTTTTTGCCAGGCATTCAATGTGGGGAAAAAGTGATTTTCTCGGCGAGTTAAGCATTTTGAGTAATTTGCCGATTGGTTTCAGAGCGGCTTGCATCACAATTAACTATTTTTTGCCAGGCATTCATTGTGGAACACAAGTGATTTTCTCGGCGAGTAAAGCATCTTGAGTAATTTGCCGATTGGTTTCAGAACGGCTTGCATCGAAATTAACTATTTTTTGCCAGCCATTCATTGTGGGGAAAAAGTGATTTTCTCGGCGAGTTAAGCATTTTGAGTAATTTGCCGATTGGTTTCAGAACGGCTTGCATCACAATTAACTATTTTTTGCTAGGCATTCATTGTGGAACAAAAGTGAGTTTCTCGGCGAGTTAAGCATTTTGAGTAATTTGCCGATTGGTTTCAGAACGTCTTGCATTGAAATTAACTATTTTTTGCGAACCATTCATTGTGGAACAAAAGTGGTTTTCTCGGCGAGTTAAGCATTTTGAGTAATTTGCCGATTGGTTTCAGAACGTCTTGCATTGAAATTTACTATATTTTGCCAGCCATTCATTGTGGAACAAAAATGATTGTCCCGGCGAGTTAAGCATTTTGAGTAATTTGCCGATTGGTTTCAGAACGGCTTGCATTGAATTTCACTATGCTTTGCCAGACATTCATTGTGGAACAAAAGTGATTTTCTCGGCGAGATAAGCATTTTGAGTAATTTGCCGATTGGTTTCAGAACGTCTTGCATTGAAATTTACTAATTTTTTGCCAGACATTCATTGTGGAACAAAAGTGATTTTCTCGGCGAGTTAAGCATTTTGAGTAATTTGCCGATTGGTTTCAGAACGTCTTGCATTGAAATTTACTATTTTTTGCCAGACATTCATTGTGGAACAAAAGTGATTTTCTCGGCGAGTTAAGCATTTTGAGTAATTTGCCGATTGGTTTCAGAACGTCTTGCATTGGAGTTTACTATTTTTTCCCAACCATTCATTGTGGGAAAAAAGTGATTTTCTCGGCGAGTTAAGCATTTTGAGTAATTTGCCGATTGGTTTCAGAACGGCTTGCATCACAATTAACTATTTTTTGCCAGGCATTGATTGTGGAAAAAAGTGATTTTTCTCGGCGAGTTAAGCATTTTGAGTAATTTGCCGATTGGTTTCAGAACGGCTTGCATCGAAATTAACTCTTTTTTGCCAGACATTCATTGTGGGGAAAAAGTGATTTTCTCGGCGAGTTAAGCATTTTGAGTAATTTGCCGATTAGTTTCAGAACCGCTTGCATCACAATTAACTATTTTTTGCCAGGCATTCATTGTGGAACAAAAGTGATTTTCTCGGCGAGTTAAGCATTTTGAGTAATTTGCCGATTGGTTTCAGAACGGCTTGCATTGAAATTTACCATTTTTTGCCAGGCATTCATTGTGGGGAAAAAGTGATTTTCTCGGCGAGTTAAGCATTTTGAGTAATTTGCCGATTGGTTTCAGAGCGGCTTGCATCACAATTAACTATTTTTTGCCAGGCATTCATTGTGGAACACAAGTGATTTTCTCGGCGAGTAAAGCATCTTGAGTAATTTGCCGATTGGTTTCAGAACGGCTTGCATCGAAATTAACTATTTTTTGCCAGCCATTCATTGTGGGGAAAAAGTGATTTTCTCGGCGAGTTAAGCATTTTGAGTAATTTGCCGATTGGTTTCAGAACGGCTTGCATCACAATTAACTATTTTTTGCCAGGCATTCATTGTGGAACAAAAGTGATTTTTCTCGGCGAGTTAAGCATTTTGAGTAATTTGCCGATTGGTTTCAGAACGTCTTGCATTGAAATTTACTATTTTTTGCCAGACATTCATTGTGGAACAAAAGTGATTTTCTCGGCGAGTTAAGCATTTTGAGTAATTTGCCGATTGGTTTCAGAACGGCTTGCATTGAAATTCACTATTTTTTGCCAGACATTCATTGTGGAAAGAAAGTGATTTTCTCGGCGAGTTAAGCATTTTGAGTAATTTGCCGATTGGTTTCAGAACGTCTTGCATTGAAATTAACTATTTTTTGCGAACCATTCATTGTGGAACAAAAGTGGTTTTCTCGGCGAGTTATGCATTTTGAGTAATTTGCCGATTGGTTTCAGAACGTCTTGCATTGAAATTTACTATTTTTTGCCAGCCATTCATTGTGGAACAAAAATGATTTTCCCGGCGAGTTAAGCATTTTGAGTAATTTGCCGATTGGTTTCAGAACGGCTTGCATTGAATTTCACTATTTTTTGCCAGACATTCATTGTGGAACAAAAGTGATTTTCACGGCGAGATAAGCATTTTGAGTAATTTGCCGATTGGTTTCAGAACGTCTTGCATTGAAATTTACTAATTTTTTGCCAGACATTCATTGTGGAACAAAAGTGATTTTCTCGGCGAGTTAAGCATTTTGAGTAATTTACCGATTGGTTTCAGAACGTCTTGCATTGAAATTTACTATTTTTTGCCAGACATTCATTGTGGAACAAAAGTGATTTTCTCGGCGAGTTAAGCATTTTGAGTAATTTACCGATTGGTTTCAGAACGGCTTGCATTGGAATTTACTATTTTTTGCCAGACATTCGTTGTGGGAAAAAACTGATTTTCTCGGCGAGTTAAGCATTTTGAGTAATTTGCCGATTGGTTTCAGAACGTCTTGCATTGAAGTTTACTATTTTTTGCCAACCATTCATTGTGGGAAAAAAGTGATTTTCTCGGCGAGTTAAGCATTTTGAGTAATTTGCCGATTGGTTTCAGAACGGCTTGCATTGAAATTCACTATTTTTTGCCAGACATTCATTGTGGAAAGAAAGTGATTTTCTCGGCGAGTTAAGCATTTTGAGTAATTTGCCGATTGGTTTCAGAACGTCTTGCATTGAAATTTACTAATTTTTTGCCAGACATTCATTGTGGAACAAAAGTGATTTTCTCGGCGAGTTAAGCATTTTGAGTAATTTACCGATTGGTTTCAGAACGTCTTGCATTGAAATTTACTATTTTTTGCCAGACATTCATTGTGGAACAAAAGTGATTTTCTCGGCGAGTTAAGCATTTTGAGTAATTTACCGATTGGTTTCAGAACGGCTTGCATTGGAATTTACTATTTTTTGCCAGACATTCGTTGTGGGAAAAAACTGATTTTCTCGGCGAGTTAAGCATTTTGAGTAATTTGCCGATTGGTTTCAGAACGTCTTGCATTGAAATTAACTATTTTTTGCGAACCATTCATTGTGGAACAAAAGTGGTTTTCTCGGCGAGTTAAGCATTTTGAGTAATTTACCGATTGGTTTCAGAACGGCTTGCATTGGAATTTACTATTTTTTGCCAACCATTCATTGTGGGGAAAAAGTGATTTTCTCGGCGAGTTAAGCATTTTGAGTAATTTGCCGATTAGTTTCAGAACCGCTTGCATCACAATTAACTATTTTTTGCCAGGCATTCATTGTGGAACAAAAGTGATTTTCTCGGCGAGTTAAGCATTTTGAGTAATTTGCCGATTGGTTTCAGAACGGCTTGCATTGAAATTCACTATTTTTTGCCAGACATTCATTGTGGAAAGAAAGTGATTTTCACGGCGAGTTAAGCATTTTGAGTAATTTGCCGATTGGTTTCAGGACGTCTTGCATTGAAATTAACTATTTTTTGCGAACCATTCATTGTGGAACAAAAGTGGTTTTCTCGGCGAGTTAAGCATTTTGAGTAATTTGCCGATTGGTTTCAGAACGGCTTGCATTGAATTTCACTATGCTTTGCCAGGCATTCATTCTGGAACAAAATTGACTTTCTCGGCGAGTTAAGCATTTTGAGTAATTTGCCGATTGGTTTCAGAAAGGCTTGCATTGAAATTAACTATTTTTTGCCAGACATTCATTGTGGAAAGAAAGTGATTTTCTCGGCGAGTTAAGCATTTTGCCGATTGGTTTCAGAACGTCTTGCATTGAAATTTACTATTTTTCGCCAGACATTCATTGTGGAACAAAAGTGATTTTCTCGGCGAGTTAAGCATTTTGAGTAATTTACCGATTGGTTTCAGAACGGCTTGCATTGGAATTTACTATTTTTTGCCAACCATTCATTGTGGGGAAAAAGTGATTTTCTCGGCGAGTTAAGCATTTTGAGTAATTTGCCGATTGGTTTCAGAACGGCTTGCATCGAAATTAACTATTTTTTGCCAGCCATTCATTGTGGGGAAAAAGTGATTTTCTAGGCGAGTTCAGCATTTTGAGTAATTTGCCGATTGGTTTCAGAACGGCTTGCATCACAATTAACTATTTTTTGCCAGGCATTCATTGTGGAACAAAAGTGATTTTTCTCGGCGAGTTAAGCATTTTGAGTAATTTGCCGATTGGTTTCAGAACGGCTTGCATCGAAATTAACTATTTTTTGCCAGACATTCATTGTGGGGAAAATGTGATTTTCTCGGCGAGTTAAGCATTTTGAGTAATTTGCCGATTGGTTTCAGAACGGCTTGCATTGAAATTCACTGTTTTTTGCCAGACATTCATTGTGGAAAGAAAGTGATTTTCTCGGCGAATTAAGCATTTTGAGTAATTTGCCGATTGGTTTCAGAACGTCTTGCATTGAAATTAACTATTTTTTGCGAACCATTCATTGTGGAACAAAAGTGGTTTTCTCGGCGAGTTAAGCATTTTGAGTAATTTGCCGATTGGTTTCAGAACGGCTTGCATTGAATTTCACTATGCTTTGCCAGGCATTCATTCTGGAACAAAAGTGATTTTCTCGGCGAGTTAAGCATTTTGAGTCATTTGCCGATTGGTTGCAGAACGGCTTGCATTGAAATTTACTATTTTTTGCCAGACATTCATTGTGGAACAAAAGTGATTTTCTCGGCGAGTTAAGCATTTTGAGTAATTTACCGATTGGTTTCAGAACGGCTTGCATTGGAATTTACTATTTTTTGCCAACCATTCATTGTGGGGAAAAAGTGATTTTCTCGGCGAGTTAAGCATTTTGAGTAATTTGCCGATTAGTTTCAGAACCGCTTGCATCACAATTAACTATTTTTTGCCAGGCATTCATTGTGGAACAAAAGTGATTTTCTCGGCGAGTTAAGCATTTTGAGTAATTTGCCGATTGGTTTCAGAGCGGCTTGCATCACAATTAACTATTTTTTGCCAGGCATTCATTGTGGAACACAATTGATTTTCTCGGCGAGTAAAGCATTTTGAGTAATTTGCCGATTGGTTTCAGAACGGCTTGCATCGAAATTAACTATTTTTTGCCAGCCATTCATTGTGGGGAAAAAGTGATTTTCTAGGCGAGTTAAGCATTTTGAGTAATTTGCCGATTGGTTTCAGAACGGCTTGCATCACAATTAACTATTTTTTGCCAGGCATTCATTGTGGAACAAAAGTGATTTTTCTCGGCGAGTTAAGCATTTTGAGTAATTTGCCGATTGGTTTCAGAACGGCTTGCATCGAAATTAACTATTTTTTGCCAGACATTCATTGTGGGGAAAATGTGATTTTCTCGGCGAGTTAAGCATTTTGAGTAATTTGCCGATTAGTTTCAGTACGGCTTGCATCACAATTAACTATTTTTTGCTAGGCATTCATTGTGGAACAAAAGTGATTTTCTCGGCGAGTTAAGCATTTTGAGTAATTTGCCGATTGGTTCCAGAACGTCTTGCATTGAAATTTACTATTTTTTGCCAGACATTCATTGTGGAACAAAAGTGATTTTCTCGGCGAGTTAAGCATTTTGAGTAATTTGCCGATTGATTTCAGAACGGCTTGCATTGAAATTCACTGTTTTTTGCCAGACATTCATTGTGGAAAGAAAGTGATTTTCTCGGCGAGTTAAGCATTTTGAGTAATTTGCCGATTGGTTTCAGAACGTCTTGCATTGAAATTAACTATTTTTTGCGAACCATTCATTGTGGAACAAAAGTGGTTTTCTCGGCGAGTTAAGCATTTTGAGTAATTTGCCGATTGGTTTCAGAACGGCTTGCATTGAATTTCACTATGCTTTGCCAGGCATTCATTCTGGAACAAAAGTGATTTTCTCGGCGAGTTAAGCATTTTGAGTCATTTGCCGATTGGTTGCAGAACGGCTTGCATTGAAATTTACTATTTTTTGCCAGACATTCATTGTGGAACAAAAGTGATTTTCTCGGCGAGTGAAGCATTTTGAGTAATTTACCGATTGGTTTCAGAACGGCTTGCATTGGAATTTACTATTTTTTGCCAACCATTCATTGTGGGGAAAAAGTGATTTTCTCGGCGAGTTAAGCATTTTGAGTAATTTGCCGATTAGTTTCAGAACCGCTTGCATCACAATTAACTATTTTTTGCCAGGCATTCATTGTGGAACAAAAGTGATTTTCTCGGCGAGTTAAGCATTTTGAGTAATTTGCCGATCGGTTTCAGAACGGCTTGCATCGAAATTAACTATTTTTTGCCAGCCATTCATTGTGGGGAAAAAGTGATTTTCTAGGCGAGTTAAGCATTTTGAGTAATTTGCCGATTGGTTTCAGAACGGCTTGCATCACAATTAACTATTTTTTGCCAGGCATTCATTGTGGAACAAAAGTGATTTTTCTCGGCGAGTTAAGCATTTTGAGTAATTTGCCGATTGGTTTCAGAGCGGCTTGCATCGAAATTAACTATTTTTTGCCAGACATTCATTGTGGGGAAAATGTGATTTTCTCGGCGAGTTAAGCATTTTGAGTAATTTGCCGATTAGTTTCAGTACGGCTTGCATCACAAATAACTATTTTTTGCTAGGCATTCATTGTGGAACAAAAGTGATTTTCTCGGCGAGTTAAGCATTTTGAGTAATTTGCCGATTGGTTCCAGAACGTCTTGCATTGAAATTTACTATTTTTTGCCAGACATTCATTGTGGAACAAAAGTGATTTTCTCGGCGAGTTAAGCATTTTGAGTAATTTGCCGATTGGTTTCAGAACGGCTTGCATTGAAATTCACTATTTTTTGCCAGACATTCATTGTGGAAAGAAAGTGATTTTCACGGCGAGTTAAGCATTTTGAGTAATTTGCCGATTGGTTTCAGAACGTCTTGCATTGAAATTAACTATTTTTTGCGAACCATTCATTGTGGAACAAAAGTGGTTTTCTCGGCGAGTTAAGCATTTTGAGTAATTTGCCGATTGGTTTCAGAACGGCTTGCATTGAATTTCACTATGCTTTGCCAGGCATTCATTCTGGAACAAAATTGATTTTCTCGGCGAGTTAAGCATTTTGAGTAATTTGCCGATTGGTTTCAGAAAGGCTTGCATTGAAATTAACTATTTTTTGTCAGACATTCATTGTGGAAAGAAAGTGATTTTCTCGGCGAGTTAAGCATTTTGCCGATTGGTTTAAGAACGTCTTGCATTGAAATTTACTATTTTTTGCCAGACATTCATTGTGGAACAAAAGTGATTTTCTCGGCGAGTTAAGCATTTTGAGTAATTTACCGATTGGTTTCAGAACGGCTTGCATTGGAATTTACTATTTTTTGCCAACCATTCATTGTGGGGAAAAAGTGATTTTCTCGGCGAGTTAAGCATTTTGAGTAATTTGCCGATTAGTTTCAGAACCGCTTGCATCACAATTAACTATTTTTTGCCAGGCATTCATTGTGGAACAAAAGTGATTTTCTCGGCGAGTTAAGCATTTTGAGTAATTTGCCGATTGGTTTCAGAACGGCTTGCATTGAAATTTACCATTTTTGCCAGGCATTCATTGTGGGGAAAAAGTGATTTTCTCTTCGAGTTAAGCATTTTGAGTAATTTGCCGATTGGTTTCAGAGCGGCTTGCATCACAATTAACTATTTTTTGCCAGGCATTCATTGTGGAACACAAGTGATTTTCTCGGCGAGTAAAGCATTTTGAGTAATTTGCCGATTGGTTTCAGAACGTCTTGCATTGAAATTAACTATTTTTTGCTAACCATTCATTGTGGAACAAAAGTGGTTTTCTCGGCGAGTTAAGCATTTTGAGTAATTTGCCGATTGGTTTCAGAACGGCTTGCATTGAATTTCACTATGCTTTGCCAGGCATTCATTCTGGAACAAAATTGATTTTCTCGGCGAGTTAAGCATTTTGAGTAATTTGCCGATTGGTTTCAGAAAGGCTTGCATTGAAATTAACTATTTTTTGTCAGACATTCATTGTGGAAAGAAAGTGATTTTCTCGGCGAGTTAAGCATTTTGCCGATTGGTTTAAGAACGTCTTGCATTGAAATTTACTATTTTTTGCCAGACATTCATTGTGGAACAAAAGTGATTTTCTCGGCGAGTTAAGCATTTTGAGTAATTTACCGATTGGTTTCAGAACGGCTTGCATTGGAATTTACTATTTTTTGCCAACCATTCATTGTGGGGAAAAAGTGATTTTCTCGGCGAGTTTAGCATTTTGAGTAATTTGCCGATTAGTTTCAGAACCGCTTGCATCACAATTAACTATTTTTTGCCAGGCATTCATTGTGGAACAAAAGTGATTTTTCTCGGCGAGTTAAGCATTTTGAGTAATTTGCCGATTGGTTTCAGAACGGCTTGCATTGAAATTTACCATTTTTGCCAGGCATTCATTGTGGGGAAAAAGTGATTTTCTCTTCGAGTTAAGCATTTTGAGTAATTTGCCGATTGGTTTCAGAGCGGCTTGCATCACAATTAACTATTTTTTGCCAGGCATTCATTGTGGAACACAAGTGATTTTCTCGGCGAGTAAAGCATTTTGAGTAATTTGCCGATTGGTTTCAGAACGGCTTGCATCGAAATTAACTATTTTTTGCCAGCCATTCATTGTGGGGAAAAAGTGATTTTCTAGGCGAGTTCAGCATTTTGAGTAATTTGCCGATTGGTTTCAGAACGGCTTGCATCACAATTAACTATTTTTTGCCAGGCATTCATTGTGGAACAAAAGTGATTTTTCTCGGCGAGTTAAGCATTTTGAGTAATTTGCCGATTGGTTTCAGAACGGCTTGCATCGAAATTAACTATTTTTTGCCAGACATTCATTGTGGGGAAAATGTGATTTTCTCGGCGAGTTAAGCATTTTGAGTAATTTGCCGATTAGTTTCAGTACGGCTTGCATCACAATTTACTATTTTTTGCCAGGCATTCATTGTGGAACAAAAGTGATTTTCTCGGCGAGTTAAGCATTTTGAGTAATTTGCCGATTGGTTTCAGAACGGCTTGCATTGAAATTCACTATTTTTGCCAGACATTCATTGTGGAAAGAAAGTGATTTTCTCGGCGAGTTAAGCATTTTGAGTAATTTGCCGATTGGCTTCAGAACGTCTTGCATTGAAATTAACTATTTTTTGCGAACCATTCATTGTGGAACAAAAGTGGTTTTCTCGGCGAGTTAAGCATTTTGAGTAATTTGCCGATTGGTTTCAGAATGTCTTGCATTGAAATTCACTATTTTTTGCCAGACATTCATTGTGGAAAGAAAGTGATTTTCTCGGCGAGTTAAGCATTTTGAGTAATTTGCCGATTGGTTTCAAAACGTCTTGCATTGAAATTAACTATTTTTTGCGAACCATTCATTGTGGAACAAAAGTGGTTTTCTCGGCGAGTTATGCATTTTGAGTAATTTGCCGATTGGTTTCAGAACGTCTTGCATTGAAATTTACTATTTTTTGCCAGCCATTCATTGTGGAACAAAAATGATTTTCCCGGCGAGTTAAGCATTTTGAGTAATTTGCCGATTGGTTTCAGAACGGCTTGCATTGAATTTCACTATTTTTTGCCAGACATTCATTGTGGAACAAAAGTGATTTTCACGGCGAGATAAGCATTTTGAGTAATTTGCCGATTGGTTTCAGAACGTCTTGCATTGAAATTTACTAATTTTTTGCCAGACATTCATTGTGGAACAAAAGTGATTTTCTCGGCGAGTTAAGCATTTTGAGTAATTTACCGATTGGTTTCAGAACGTCTTGCATTGAAATTTACTATTTTTTGCCAGACATTCATTGTGGAACAAAAGTGATTTTCTCGGCGAGTTAAGCATTTTGAGTAATTTACCGATTGGTTTCAGAACGGCTTGCATTGGAATTTACTATTTTTTGCCAGACATTCGTTGTGGGAAAAAACTGATTTTCTCGGCGAGTTAAGCATTTTGAGTAATTTGCCGATTGGTTTCAGAACGTCTTGCATTGAAATTAACTATTTTTTGCGAACCATTCATTGTGGAACAAAAGTGGTTTTCTCGGCGAGTTAAGCATTTTGAGTAATTTGCCGATTGGTTTCAGAATGTCTTGCATTGAAATTAACTATTTTTTGCCAACCATTCATTGTGGAACAAAAGTGATTTTCTCGGCGAGTTAAGCATTTTGAGTAATTTGCCGATTGGTTTCAGAACGGCTTGCATTGAAATTCACTATTTTTTGCCAGACATTCATTGTGGAAAGAAAGTGATTTTCTCGGCGAGTTAAGCATTTTGAGTAATTTGCCGATTGGTTTCAGAACGTCTTGCATTGAAATTAACTATTTTTTGCGAACCATTCATTGTGGAACAAAAGTGGTTTTCTCGGCGAGTTAAGCATTTTGAGTAATTTGCCGATTGGTTTCAGAACGTCTTGCATTGAAATTTACTATTTTTTGCCAGCCATTCATTGTGGAACACAAATGATTTTCCCGGTCGAGTTAAGCATTTTGAGTAATTTGCCGATTGGTTTCAGAACGGCTTGCATTGAATTTCACTATGCTTTGCCAGGCATTCATTCTGGAACAAAAGTGATTTTCTCGGCGAGTTAAGCATTTTGAGTAATTTGCCGATTGGTTTCAGAACGTCTTGCATTGAAATTTACTATTTTTTGCCAGACATTCATTGTGGAACAAAAGTGATTTTCTCGGCGAGTTAAGCATTTTGAGTAATTTGCCGATTGGTTTCAGAACGTCTTGCATTGAAATTTACTGTTTTTTGCCAGACATTCATTGTGGAACAAAAGTGATTTTCTCGGCGAGTTAAGCATTTTGAGTAATTTGCCGATTGGTTTCAGAACGGCTTGCATTGAAATTCACTATTTTTTGCCAGACATTCATTGTGGAAAGAAAGTGATTTTCTCGGCGAGTTAAGCATTTTGAGTAATTTGCCGATTGGTTTCAGAACGTCTTGCATTGAAATTAACTATTTTTTGCGAACCATTCATTGTGGAACAAAAGTGGTTTTCTCGGCGAGTTAAGCATTTTGAGTAATTTGCCGATTGGTTTCAGAATGTCTTGCATTGAAATTAACTATTTTTTGCCAACCATTCATTGTGGGAAAAAAGTGATTTTCTCGGCGAATTAAGCATTTTGAGTAATTTGCCGATTAGTTTCAGAACGGCTTGCATCACAATTAACTATTTTTTGCTAGGCATTCATTGTGGAACAAAAGTGAGTTTCTCGGCGAGTTAAGCATTTTGAGTAATTTGCCGATTGGTTTCAGAACGTCTTGCATTGAAATTAACTATTTTTTGCGAACCATTCATTGTGGAACAAAAGTGGTTTTCTCGGCGAGTTAAGCATTTTGAGTAATTTGCCGATTGGTTTCAGAACGTCTTGCATTGAAATTTACTATATTTTGCCAGCCATTCATTGTGGAACAAAAATGATTTTCCCGGCGAGTTAAGCATTTTGAGTAATTTGCCGATTGGTTTCAGAACGGCTTGCATTGAATTTCACTATGCTTTGCCAGGCATTCATTCTGGAACAAAAGTGATTTTCTCGGCGTGTTAAGCATTTTGAGTAATTTGCCGATTGGTTTCAGAACGGCTTGCATTGAAATTAACTATTTTTTGCCAGACATTCATTGTGGAACAAAAGTGATTTTCTCGGCGAGATAAGCATTTTGAGTAATTTGCCGATTGGTTTCAGAACGTCTTGCATTGAAATTTACTAAGTTTTTGCCAGACATTCATTGTGGAACAAAAGTGATTTTCTCGGCGAGTTAAGCATTTTGAGTAATTTGCCGATTGGTTTCAGAACGTCTTGCATTGAAATTTACTATTTTTTGCCAGACATTCATTGTGGAACAAAAGTGATTTTCTCGGCGAGTTAAGCATTTTGAGTAATTTACCGATTGGTTTCAGAACAGCTTGCATTGGAATTTACTATTTTTTGCCAGACATTCGTTGTGGGAAAAAACTGATTTTCTCGGCGAGTTAAGCATTTTGAGTAATTTGCCGATTGGTTTCAGAACGTCTTGCATTGAAGTTTACTATTTTTTTCCCAACCATTCATTGTGGGAAAAAAGTGATTTTCTCGGCGAGTTAAGCATTTTGAGTAATTTGCCGATTGGTTTCAGAACGGCTTGCATCACAATTAACTATTTTTTGCCAGGCATTGATTGTGGAAAAAAGTGATTTTTCTCGGCGAGTTAAGCATTTTGAGTAATTTGCCGATTGGTTTCAGAACGGCTTGCATCGAAATTAACTCTTTTTTGCCAGACATTCATTGTGGGGAAAAAGTGATTTTCTCGGCGAGTTAAGCATTTTGAGTAATTTGCCGATTAGTTTCAGAACCGCTTGCATCACAATTAACTATTTTTTGCCAGGCATTCATTGTGGAACAAAAGTGATTTTCTCGGCGAGTTAAGCATTTTGAGTAATTTGCCGATTGGTTTCAGAACGGCTTGCATTGAAATTTACCATTTTTTGCCAGGCATTCATTGTGGGGAAAAAGTGATTTTCTCGGCGAGTTAAGCATTTTGAGTAATTTGCCGATTGGTTTCAGAGCGGCTTGCATCACAATTAACTATTTTTTGCCAGGCATTCATTGTGGAACACAAGTGATTTTCTCGGCGAGTAAAGCATCTTGAGTAATTTGCCGATTGGTTTCAGAACGGCTTGCATCGAAATTAACTATTTTTTGCCAGCCATTCATTGTGGGGAAAAAGTGATTTTCTCGGCGAGTTAAGCATTTTGAGTAATTTGCCGATTGGTTTCAGAACGGCTTGCATCACAATTAACTATTTTTTGCTAGGCATTCATTGTGGAACAAAAGTGAGTTTCTCGGCGAGTTAAGCATTTTGAGTAATTTGCCGATTGGTTTCAGAACGTCTTGCATTGAAATTAACTATTTTTTGCGAACCATTCATTGTGGAACAAAAGTGGTTTTCTCGGCGAGTTAAGCATTTTGAGTAATTTGCCGATTGGTTTCAGAACGTCTTGCATTGAAATTTACTATATTTTGCCAGCCATTCATTGTGGAACAAAAATGATTGTCCCGGCGAGTTAAGCATTTTGAGTAATTTGCCGATTGGTTTCAGAACGGCTTGCATTGAATTTCACTATGCTTTGCCAGACATTCATTGTGGAACAAAAGTGATTTTCTCGGCGAGATAAGCATTTTGAGTAATTTGCCGATTGGTTTCAGAACGTCTTGCATTGAAATTTACTAATTTTTTGCCAGACATTCATTGTGGAACAAAAGTGATTTTCTCGGCGAGTTAAGCATTTTGAGTAATTTGCCGATTGGTTTCAGAACGTCTTGCATTGAAATTTACTATTTTTTGCCAGACATTCATTGTGGAACAAAAGTGATTTTCTCGGCGAGTTAAGCATTTTGAGTAATTTGCCGATTGGTTTCAGAACGTCTTGCATTGGAGTTTACTATTTTTTCCCAACCATTCATTGTAGGAAAAAAGTGATTTTCTCGGCGAGTTAAGCATTTTGAGTAATTTGCCGATTGGTTTCAGAACGGCTTGCATCACAATTAACTATTTTTTGCCAGGCATTGATTGTGGAAAAAAGTGATTTTTCTCGGCGAGTTAAGCATTTTGAGTAATTTGCCGATTGGTTTCAGAACGGCTTGCATCGAAATTAACTCTTTTTTGCCAGACATTCATTGTGGGGAAAAAGTGATTTTCTCGGCGAGTTAAGCATTTTGAGTAATTTGCCGATTAGTTTCAGAACCGCTTGCATCACAATTAACTATTTTTTGCCAGGCATTCATTGTGGAACAAAAGTGATTTTCTCGGCGAGTTAAGCATTTTGAGTAATTTGCCGATTGGTTTCAGAACGGCTTGCATTGAAATTTACCATTTTTTGCCAGGCATTCATTGTGGGGAAAAAGTGATTTTCTCGGCGAGTTAAGCATTTTGAGTAATTTGCCGATTGGTTTCAGAGCGGCTTGCATCACAATTAACTATTTTTTGCCAGGCATTCATTGTGGAACACAAGTGATTTTCTCGGCGAGTAAAGCATCTTGAGTAATTTGCCGATTGGTTTCAGAACGGCTTGCATCGAAATTAACTATTTTTTGCCAGCCATTCATTGTGGGGAAAAAGTGATTTTCTCGGCGAGTTAAGCATTTTGAGTAATTTGCCGATTGGTTTCAGAACGGCTTGCATCACAATTAACTATTTTTTGCCAGGCATTCATTGTGGAACAAAAGTGATTTTTCTCGGCGAGTTAAGCATTTTGAGTAATTTGCCGATTGGTTTCAGAACGTCTTGCATTGAAATTTACTATTTTTTGCCAGACTTTCATTGTGGAACAAAAGTGATTTTCTCGGCGAGTTAAGCATTTTGAGTAATTTGCCGATTGGTTTCAGAACGGCTTGCATTGAAATTCACTATTTTTTGCCAGACATTCATTGTGGAAAGAAAGTGATTTTCTCGGCGAGTTAAGCATTTTGAGTAATTTGCCGATTGGTTTCAGAACGTCTTGCATTGAAATTAACTATTTTTTGCGAACCATTCATTGTGGAACAAAAGTGGTTTTCTCGGCGAGTTATGCATTTTGAGTAATTTGCCGATTGGTTTCAGAACGTCTTGCATTGAAATTTACTATTTTTTGCCAGCCATTCATTGTGGAACAAAAATGATTTTCCCGGCGAGTTAAGCATTTTGAGTAATTTGCCGATTGGTTTCAGAACGGCTTGCATTGAATTTCACTATTTTTTGCCAGACATTCATTGTGGAACAAAAGTGATTTTCACGGCGAGATAAGCATTTTGAGTAATTTGCCGATTGGTTTCAGAACGTCTTGCATTGAAATTTACTAATTTTTTGCCAGACATTCATTGTGGAACAAAAGTGATTTTCTCGGCGAGTTAAGCATTTTGAGTAATTTACCGATTGGTTTCAGAACGTCTTGCATTGAAATTTACTATTTTTTGCCAGACATTCATTGTGGAACAAAAGTGATTTTCTCGGCGAGTTAAGCATTTTGAGTAATTTACCGATTGGTTTCAGAACGGCTTGCATTGGAATTTACTATTTTTTGCCAGACATTCGTTGTGGGAAAAAACTGATTTTCTCGGCGAGTTAAGCATTTTGAGTAATTTGCCGATTGGTTTCAGAACGTCTTGCATTGAAGTTTACTATTTTTTGCCAACCATTCATTGTGGGAAAAAAGTGATTTTCTCGGCGAGTTAAGCATTTTGAGTAATTTGCCGATTGGTTTCAGAACGGCTTGCATTGAAATTCACTATTTTTTGCCAGACATTCATTGTGGAAAGAAAGTGATTTTCTCGGCGAGTTAAGCATTTTGAGTAATTTGCCGATTGGTTTCAGAACGTCTTGCATTGAAATTTACTAATTTTTTGCCAGACATTCATTGTGGAACAAAAGTGATTTTCTCGGCGAGTTAAGCATTTTGAGTAATTTACCGATTGGTTTCAGAACGTCTTGCATTGAAATTTACTATTTTTTGCCAGACATTCATTGTGGAACAAAAGTGATTTTCTCGGCGAGTTAAGCATTTTGAGTAATTTACCGATTGGTTTCAGAACGGCTTGCATTGGAATTTACTATTTTTTGCCAGACATTCGTTGTGGGAAAAAACTGATTTTCTCGGCGAGTTAAGCATTTTGAGTAATTTGCCGATTGGTTTCAGAACGTCTTGCATTGAAGTTTACTATTTTTTGCCAACCATTCATTGTGGGAAAAAAGTGATTTTCTCGGCGAGTTAAGCATTTTGAGTAATTTGCCGATTGGTTTCAGAACGGCTTGCATTGAAATTCACTATTTTTTGCCAGACATTCATTGTGGAAAGAAAGTGATTTTCTCGGCGAGTTAAGCATTTTGAGTAATTTGCCGATTGGTTTCAGAACGTCTTGCATTGAAATTAACTATTTTTTGCGAACCATTCATTGTGGAACAAAAGTGGTTTTCTCGGCGAGTTAAGCATTTTGAGTAATTTGCCGATTGGTTTCAGAATGTCTTGCATTGAAATTAACTATTTTTTGCCAACCATTCATTGTGGGAAAAAAGTGATTTTCTCGGCGAATTAAGCATTTTGAGTAATTTGCCGATTAGTTTCAGAACGGCTTGCATCACAATTAACTATTTTTTGCTAGGCATTCATTGTGGAACAAAAGTGAGTTTCTCGGCGAGTTAAGCATTTTGAGTAATTTGCCGATTGGTTTCAGAACGTCTTGCATTGAAATTAACTATTTTTTGCGAACCATTCATTGTGGAACAAAAGTGGTTTTCTCGGCGAGTTAAGCATTTTGAGTAATTTGCCGATTGGTTTCAGAACGTCTTGCATTGAAATTTACTATATTTTGCCAGCCATTCATTGTGGAACAAAAATGATTTTCCCGGCGAGTTAAGCATTTTGAGTAATTTGCCGATTGGTTTCAGAACGGCTTGCATTGAATTTCACTATGCTTTGCCAGGCATTCATTCTGGAACAAAAGTGATTTTCTCGGCGTGTTAAGCATTTTGAGTAATTTGCCGATTGGTTTCAGAACGGCTTGCATTGAAATTAACTATTTTTTGCCAGACATTCATTGTGGAACAAAAGTGATTTTCTCGGCGAGATAAGCATTTTGAGTAATTTGCCGATTGGTTTCAGAACGTCTTGCATTGAAATTTACTAAGTTTTTGCCAGACATTCATTGTGGAACAAAAGTGATTTTCTCGGCGAGTTAAGCATTTTGAGTAATTTGCCGATTGGTTTCAGAACGTCTTGCATTGAAATTTACTATTTTTTGCCAGACATTCATTGTGGAACAAAAGTGATTTTCTCGGCGAGTTAAGCATTTTGAGTAATTTACCGATTGGTTTCAGAACAGCTTGCATTGGAATTTACTATTTTTTGCCAGACATTCGTTGTGGGAAAAAACTGATTTTCTCGGCGAGTTAAGCATTTTGAGTAATTTGCCGATTGGTTTCAGAACGTCTTGCATTGAAGTTTACTATTTTTTTCCCAACCATTCATTGTGGGAAAAAAGTGATTTTCTCGGCGAGTTAAGCATTTTGAGTAATTTGCCGATTGGTTTCAGAACGGCTTGCATCACAATTAACTATTTTTTGCCAGGCATTGATTGTGGAAAAAAGTGATTTTTCTCGGCGAGTTAAGCATTTTGAGTAATTTGCCGATTGGTTTCAGAACGGCTTGCATCGAAATTAACTCTTTTTTGCCAGACATTCATTGTGGGGAAAAAGTGATTTTCTCGGCGAGTTAAGCATTTTGAGTAATTTGCCGATTAGTTTCAGAACCGCTTGCATCACAATTAACTATTTTTTGCCAGGCATTCATTGTGGAACAAAAGTGATTTTCTCGGCGAGTTAAGCATTTTGAGTAATTTGCCGATTGGTTTCAGAACGGCTTGCATTGAAATTTACCATTTTTTGCCAGGCATTCATTGTGGGGAAAAAGTGATTTTCTCGGCGAGTTAAGCATTTTGAGTAATTTGCCGATTGGTTTCAGAGCGGCTTGCATCACAATTAACTATTTTTTGCCAGGCATTCATTGTGGAACACAAGTGATTTTCTCGGCGAGTAAAGCATCTTGAGTAATTTGCCGATTGGTTTCAGAACGGCTTGCATCACAATTAACTATTTTTTGCTAGGCATTCATTGTGGAACAAAAGTGAGTTTCTCGGCGAGTTAAGCATTTTGAGTAATTTGCCGATTGGTTTCAGAACGTCTTGCATTGAAATTAACTATTTTTTGCGAACCATTCATTGTGGAACAAAAGTGGTTTTCTCGGCGAGTTAAGCATTTTGAGTAATTTGCCGATTGGTTTCAGAACGTCTTGCATTGAAATTTACTATATTTTGCCAGCCATTCATTGTGGAACAAAAATGATTGTCCCGGCGAGTTAAGCATTTTGAGTAATTTGCCGATTGGTTTCAGAACGGCTTGCATTGAATTTCACTATGCTTTGCCAGACATTCATTGTGGAACAAAAGTGATTTTCTCGGCGAGATAAGCATTTTGAGTAATTTGCCGATTGGTTTCAGAACGTCTTGCATTGAAATTTACTAATTTTTTGCCAGACATTCATTGTGGAACAAAAGTGATTTTCTCGGCGAGTTAAGCATTTTGAGTAATTTGCCGATTGGTTTCAGAACGTCTTGCATTGAAATTTACTATTTTTTGCCAGACATTCATTGTGGAACAAAAGTGATTTTCTCGGCGAGTTAAGCATTTTGAGTAATTTACCGATTGGTTTCAGAACGGCTTGCATTGGAATTTACTATTTTTTGCCAGACATTCGTTGTGGGAAAAAACTGATTTTCTCGGCGAGTTAAGCATTTTGAGTAATTTGCCGATTGGTTTCAGAACGTCTTGCATTGGAGTTTACTATTTTTTCCCAACCATTCATTGTGGGAAAAAAGTGATTTTCTCGGCGAGTTAAGCATTTTGAGTAATTTGCCGATTGGTTTCAGAACGGCTTGCATCACAATTAACTATTTTTTGCCAGGCATTGATTGTGGAAAAAAGTGATTTTTCTCGGCGAGTTAAGCATTTTGAGTAATTTGCCGATTGGTTTCAGAACGGCTTGCATCGAAATTAACTCTTTTTTGCCAGACATTCATTGTGGGGAAAAAGTGATTTTCTCGGCGAGTTAAGCATTTTGAGTAATTTGCCGATTAGTTTCAGAACCGCTTGCATCACAATTAACTATTTTTTGCCAGGCATTCATTGTGGAACAAAAGTGATTTTCTCGGCGAGTTAAGCATTTTGAGTAATTTGCCGATTGGTTTCAGAACGGCTTGCATTGAAATTTACCATTTTTTGCCAGGCATTCATTGTGGGGAAAAAGTGATTTTCTCGGCGAGTTAAGCATTTTGAGTAATTTGCCGATTGGTTTCAGAGCGGCTTGCATCACAATTAACTATTTTTTGCCAGGCATTCATTGTGGAACACAAGTGATTTTCTCGGCGAGTAAAGCATCTTGAGTAATTTGCCGATTGGTTTCAGAACGGCTTGCATCGAAATTAACTATTTTTTGCCAGCCATTCATTGTGGGGAAAAAGTGATTTTCTCGGCGAGTTAAGCATTTTGAGTAATTTGCCGATTGGTTTCAGAACGGCTTGCATCACAATTAACTATTTTTTGCCAGGCATTCATTGTGGAACAAAAGTGATTTTTCTCGGCGAGTTAAGCATTTTGAGTAATTTGCCGATTGGTTTCAGAACGTCTTGCATTGAAATTTACTATTTTTTGCCAGACATTCATTGTGGAACAAAAGTGATTTTCTCGGCGAGTTAAGCATTTTGAGTAATTTGTCGATTGGTTTCAGAACGGCTTGCATTGAAATTCACTATTTTTTGCCAGACATTCATTGTGGAAAGAAAGTGATTTTCTCGGCGAGTTAAGCATTTTGAGTAATTTGCCGATTGGTTTCAGAACGTCTTGCATTGAAATTAACTATTTTTTGCGAACCATTCATTGTGGAACAAAAGTGGTTTTCTCGGCGAGTTATGCATTTTGAGTAATTTGCCGATTGGTTTCAGAACGTCTTGCATTGAAATTTACTATTTTTTGCCAGCCATTCATTGTGGAACAAAAATGATTTTCCCGGCGAGTTAAGCATTTTGAGTAATTTGCCGATTGGTTTCAGAACGGCTTGCATTGAATTTCACTATTTTTTGCCAGACATTCATTGTGGAACAAAAGTGATTTTCACGGCGAGATAAGCATTTTGAGTAATTTGCCGATTGGTTTCAGAACGTCTTGCATTGAAATTTACTAATTTTTTGCCAGACATTCATTGTGGAACAAAAGTGATTTTCTCGGCGAGTTAAGCATTTTGAGTAATTTACCGATTGGTTTCAGAACGTCTTGCATTGAAATTTACTATTTTTTGCCAGACATTCATTGTGGAACAAAAGTGATTTTCTCGGCGAGTTAAGCATTTTGAGTAATTTACCGATTGGTTTCAGAACGGCTTGCATTGGAATTTACTATTTTTTGCCAACCATTCATTGTGGGAAAAAAGTGATTTTCTCGGCGAGTTAAGCATTTTGAGTAATTTGCCGATTGGTTTCAGAACGGCTTGCATCACAATTAACTATTTTTTGCCAGGCATTGATTGTGGAAAAAAAGTGATTTTTCTCGGGGAGTTAAGCATTTTGAGTAATTTGCCGATTGGTTTCAGAACGGCTTGCATCGAAATTAACTCTTTTTTGCCAGACATTCATTGTGGGGAAAAAGTGATTTTCTCGGCGAGTTAAGCATTTTGAGTAATTTGCCGATTAGTTTCAGAACCGCTTGCATCACAATTAACTATTTTTTGCCAGGCATTCATTGTGGAACAAAAGTGATTTTCTCGGCGAGTTAAGCATTTTGAGTAATTTGCCGATTGGTTTCAGAACGGCTTGCATTGAAATTTACCATTTTTTGCCAGGCATTCATTGTGGGGAAAAAGTGATTTTCTCGGCGAGTTAAGCATTTTGAGTAATTTGCCGATTGGTTTCAGAACGGCTTGCATTGAAATTCACTATTTTTTGCCAGACATTCATTGTGGAAAGAAAGTGATTTTCTCGGCGAGTTAAGCATTTTGAGTAATTTGCCGATTGGTTTCAGAACGTCTTGCATTGAAATTAACTATTTTTTGCGAACCATTCATTGTGGAACAAAAGTGGTTTTCTCGGCGAGTTATGCATTTTGAGTAATTTGCCGATTGGTTTCAGAACGTCTTGCATTGAAATTTACTATTTTTTGCCAGCCATTCATTGTGGAACAAAAATGATTTTCCCGGCGAGTTAAGCATTTTGAGTAATTTGCCGATTGGTTTCAGAACGGCTTGCATTGAATTTCACTATTTTTTGCCAGACATTCATTGTGGAACAAAAGTGATTTTCACGGCGAGATAAGCATTTTGAGTAATTTGCCGATTGGTTTCAGAACGTCTTGCATTGAAATTTACTAATTTTTTGCCAGACATTCATTGTGGAACAAAAGTGATTTTCTCGGCGAGTTAAGCATTTTGAGTAATTTACCGATTGGTTTCAGAACGTCTTGCATTGAAATTTACTATTTTTTGCCAGACATTCATTGTGGAACAAAAGTGATTTTCTCGGCGAGTTAAGCATTTTGAGTAATTTACCGATTGGTTTCAGAACGGCTTGCATTGGAATTTACTATTTTTTGCCAGACATTCGTTGTGGGAAAAAACTGATTTTCTCGGCGAGTTAAGCATTTTGAGTAATTTGCCGATTGGTTTCAGAACGTCTTGCATTGAAGTTTACTATTTTTTGCCAACCATTCATTGTGGGAAAAAAGTGATTTTCTCGGCGAGTTAAGCATTTTGAGTAATTTGCCGATTGGTTTCAGAACGGCTTGCATCACAATTAACTATTTTTTGCCAGGCATTGATTGTGGAAAAAAAGTGATTTTTCTCGGGGAGTTAAGCATTTTGAGTAATTTGCCGATTGGTTTCAGAACGGCTTGCATCGAAATTAACTCTTTTTTGCCAGACATTCATTGTGGGGAAAAAGTGATTTTCTCGGCGAGTTAAGCATTTTGAGTAATTTGCCGATTAGTTTCAGAACCGCTTGCATCACAATTAACTATTTTTTGCCAGGCATTCATTGTGGAACAAAAGTGATTTTCTCGGCGAGTTAAGCATTTTGAGTAATTTGCCGATTGGTTTCAGAACGGCTTGCATTGAAATTTACCATTTTTTGCCAGGCATTCATTGTGGGGAAAAAGTGATTTTCTCGGCGAGTTAAGCATTTTGAGTAATTTGCCGATTGGTTTCAGAGCGGCTTTCATCGCAATTAACTATTTTTTGCCAGGCATTCATTGTGGAACACAAGTGATTTTCTCGGCGAGTAAACTATTTTGAGTAATTTGCCGATTGGTTTCAGAACGGCTTGCATCGAAATTAACTATTTTTTGCCAGCCATTCATTGTGGGGAAAAAGTGATTTTCTCGGCGAGTTAAGCATTTTGAGTAATTTGCCGATTGGTTTCAGAACGGCTTGCATTGAAATTTACTATTTTTTGCCAGACATTCATTGTGGAACAAAAGTGATTTTCTCGGCGAGTTAAGCATTTTGAGTAATTTGCCGATTGGTTTCAGAACGGCTTGCATTGAAATTCACTATTTTTTGCCAGACATTCATTGTGGAAAGAAAGTGATTTTCTCGGCGAGTTAAGCATTTTGAGTAATTTGCCGATTGGTTTCAGAACGTCTTGCATTGAAATTAACTATTTTTTGCGAACCATTCATTGTGGAACAAAAGTGGTTTTCTCGGCGAGTTAAGCATTTTGAGTAATTTGCCGATTGGTTTCAGAACGGCTTGCATTGAACTTCACTATGCTTTGCCAGGCATTCATTCTGGAACAAAAGTGATTTTCACGGCGAGTTAAGCATTTTGAGTAATTTGCCGATTGGTTGCAGAACGGCTTGCATTGAAATTTACTATTTTTTGCCAGACATTCATTGTGGAACAAAAGTGATTTTCTCGGCGAGTTAAGCATTTTGAGTAATTTACCGATTGGTTTCAGAACGGCTTGCATTGGAATTTACTATTTTTTGCCAACCATTCATTGTGGGGAAAAAGTGATTTTCTCGGCGAGTTAAGCATTTTGAGTAATTTGCCGATTAGTTTCAGAACCGCTTGCATCACAATTAACTATTTTTTGCCAGGCATTCATTGTGGAACAAAAGTGATTTTCTCGGCGAGTTAAGCATTTTGAGTAATTTGCCGATTGGTTTCAGAACGGCTTGCATTGAAATTTACCATTTTTGCCAGGCATTCATTGTGGGGAAAAAGTGATTTTCTCGGCGAGTTAAGCATTTTGAGTAATTTGCAGATTGGTTTCAGAGCGGCTTGCATCACAATTAACTATTTTTTGCCAGGCATTCATTGTGGAACACAAGTGATTTTCTCGGCGAGTAAAGCATTTTGAGTAATTTGCCGATTGGTTTCAGAACGGCTTGCATCACAATTAACTATTTTTTGCCAGCCATTCATTGTGGGGAAAAAGTGATTTTCTCGGCGAGCTAAGCATTTTGAGTAATTTGCCGATTGGTTTCAGAACGGCTTGCATCACAATTAACTATTTTTTGCCAGGCATTCATTGTGGAACAAAAGTGATTTTTCTCGGCGAGTTAAGCATTTTGAGTAATTTGCCGATTGGTTTCAGAACGTCTTGCATTGAAATTTACTATTTTTTGCCAGACATTCATTGTGGAACAAAAGTGATTTTCTCGGCGAGTTAAGCATTTTGAGTAATTTGCCGATTGGTTTCAGAACGGCTTGCATTGAAATTCACTATTTTTTGCCAGACATTCATTGTGGAAAGAAAGTGATTTTCTCGGCGAGTTAAGCATTTTGAGTAATTTGCCGATTGGTTTCAGAACGTCTTGCATTGAAATTAACTATTTTTTGCGAACCATTCATTGTGGAACAAAAGTGGTTTTCTCGGCGAGTTATGCATTTTGAGTAATTTGCCGATTGGTTTCAGAACGTCTTGCATTGAAATTTACTATTTTTTGCCAGCCATTCATTGTGGAACAAAAATGATTTTCCCGGCGAGTTAAGCATTTTGAGTAATTTGCCGATTGGTTTCAGAACGGCTTGCATTGAATTTCACTATTTTTTGCCAGACATTCATTGTGGAACAAAAGTGATTTTCACGGCGAGATAAGCATTTTGAGTAATTTGCCGATTGGTTTCAGAACGTCTTGCATTGAAATTTACTAATTTTTTGCCAGACATTCATTGTGGAACAAAAGTGATTTTCTCGGCGAGTTAAGCATTTTGAGTAATTTACCGATTGGTTTCAGAACGTCTTGCATTGAAATTTACTATTTTTTGCCAGACATTCATTGTGGAACAAAAGTGATTTTCTCGGCGAGTTAAGCATTTTGAGTAATTTACCGATTGGTTTCAGAACGGCTTGCATTGGAATTTACTATTTTTTGCCAGACATTCGTTGTGGGAAAAAACTGATTTTCTCGGCGAGTTAAGCATTTTGAGTAATTTGCCGATTGGTTTCAGAACGTCTTGCATTGAAGTTTACTATTTTTTGCCAACCATTCATTGTGGGAAAAAAGTGATTTTCTCGGCGAGTTAAGCATTTTGAGTAATTTGCCGATTGGTTTCAGAACGGCTTGCATCACAATTAACTATTTTTTGCCAGGCATTGATTGTGGAAAAAAAGTGATTTTTCTCGGGGAGTTAAGCATTTTGAGTAATTTGCCGATTGGTTTCAGAACGGCTTGCATCGAAATTAACTCTTTTTTGCCAGACATTCATTGTGGGGAAAAAGTGATTTTCTCGGCGAGTTAAGCATTTTGAGTAATTTGCCGATTAGTTTCAGAACCGCTTGCATCACAATTAACTATTTTTTGCCAGGCATTCATTGTGGAACAAAAGTGATTTTCTCGGCGAGTTAAGCATTTTGAGTAATTTGCCGATTGGTTTCAGAACGGCTTGCATTGAAATGTACCATTTTTTGCCAGGCATTCATTGTGGGGAAAAAGTGATTTTCTCGGCGAGTTAAGCATTTTGAGTAATTTGCCGATTGGTTTCAGAGCGGCTTTCATCGCAATTAACTATTTTTTGCCAGGCATTCATTGTGGAACACAAGTGATTTTCTCGGCGAGTAAAGCATTTTGAGTAATTTGCCGATTGGTTTCAGAACGGCTTGCATCGAAATTAACTATTTTTTGCCAGCCATTCATTGTGGGGAAAAAGTGATTTTCTCGGCGAGTTAAGCATTTTGAGTAATTTGCCGATTGGTTTCAGAACGGCTTGCATTGAAATTTACTATTTTTTGCCAGACATTCATTGTGGAACAAAAGTGATTTTCTCGGCGAGTTAAGCATTTTGAGTAATTTGCCGATTGGTTTCAGAACGGCTTGCATTGAAATTCACTATTTTTTGCCAGACATTCATTGTGGAAAGAAAGTGATTTTCTCGGCGAGTTAAGCATTTTGAGTAATTTGCCGATTGGTTTCAGAACGTCTTGCATTGAAATTAACTATTTTTTGCGAACCATTC
The DNA here is from genome assembly GCF_047496885.1 of Scyliorhinus torazame. Lineage (NCBI taxonomy): Eukaryota > Metazoa > Chordata > Chondrichthyes > Carcharhiniformes > Scyliorhinidae > Scyliorhinus > Scyliorhinus torazame. The sequence goes on along the minus strand of NW_027307997.1, from coordinate 61,738 downwards.
ATTGTGGAACAAAAGTGGTTTTCTCGGCGAGTTAAGCATTTTGAGTAATTTGCCGATTGGTTTCAGAACGGCTTGCATTGAACTTCACTATGCTTTGCCAGGCATTCATTCTGGAACAAAAGTGATTTTCACGGCGAGTTAAGCATTTTGAGTAATTTGCCGATTGGTTGCAGAACGGCTTGCATTGAAATTTACTATTTTTTGCCAGACATTCATTGTGGAACAAAAGTGATTTTCTCGGCGAGTTAAGCATTTTGAGTAATTTACCGATTGGTTTCAGAACGGCTTGCATTGGAATTTACTATTTTTTGCCAACCATTCATTGTGGGGAAAAAGTGATTTTCTCGGCGAGTTAAGCATTTTGAGTAATTTGCCGATTAGTTTCAGAACCGCTTGCATCACAATTAACTATTTTTTGCCAGGCATTCATTGTGGAACAAAAGTGATTTTCTCGGCGAGTTAAGCATTTTGAGTAATTTGCCGATTGGTTTCAGAACGGCTTGCATTGAAATTTACCATTTTTGCCAGGCATTCATTGTGGGGAAAAAGTGATTTTCTCGGCGAGTTAAGCATTTTGAGTAATTTGCAGATTGGTTTCAGAGCGGCTTGCATCACAATTAACTATTTTTTGCCAGGCATTCATTGTGGAACACAAGTGATTTTCTCGGCGAGTAAAGCATTTTGAGTAATTTGCCGATTGGTTTCAGAACGGCTTGCATCGAAATTAACTATTTTTTGCCAGCCATTCATTGTGGGGAAAAAGTGATTTTCTAGGCGAGTTAAGCATTTTGAGTAATTTGCCGATTGGTTTCAGAACGGCTTGCATCACAATTAACTATTTTTTGCCAGGCATTCATTGTGGAACAAAAGTGATTTTTCTCGGCGAGTTAAGCATTTTGAGTAATTTGCCGATTGGTTTCAGAACGGCTTGCATCGAAATTAACTATTTTTTGCCAGACATTCATTGTGGGGAAAATGTGATTTTCTCGGCGAGTTAAGCATTTTGAGTAATTTGCCGATTAGTTTCAGTACGGCTTGCATCGCAATTAACTATTTTTTGCTAGGCATTCATTGTGGAACAAAAGTGATTTTCTCGGCGAGTTAAGCATTTTGAGTAATTTGCCGATTGGTTCCAGAACGTCTTGCATTGAAATTTACTATTTTTTGCCAGACATTCATTGTGGAACAAAAGTGATTTTCTCGGCGAGTTAAGCATTTTGAGTAATTTGCCGATTGGTTTCAGAACGGCTTGCATTGAAATTCACTATTTTTTGCCAGACATTCATTGTGGAAAGAAAGTGATTTTCTCGGCGTGTTAAGCATTTTGAGTAATTTGCCGATTGGTTTCAGAACGGCTTGCATTGAAATTAACTATTTTTTGCCAGACATTCATTGTGGAACAAAAGTGATTTTCTCGGCGAGATAAGCATTTTGAGTAATTTGCCGATTGGTTTCAGAACGTCTTGCATTGAAATTTACTAATTTTTTGCCAGACATTCATTGTGGAACAAAAGTGATTTTCTCGGCGAGTTAAGCATTTTGAGTAATTTGCCGATTGGTTTCAGAACGTCTTGCATTGAAATTTACTATTTTTTGCCAGACATTCATTGTGGAACAAAAGTGATTTTCTCGGCGAGTTAAGCATTTTGAGTAATTTACCGATTGGTTTCAGAACGGCTTGCATTGGAATTTACTATTTTTTGCCAGACATTCGTTGTGGGAAAAAACTGATTTTCTCGGCGAGTTAAGCATTTTGAGTAATTTGCCGATTGGTTTCAGAACGTCTTGCATTGAAGTTTACTATTTTTTCCCAACCATTCATTGTGGGAAAAAAGTGATTTTCTCGGCGAGTTAAGCATTTTGAGTAATTTGCCGATTGGTTTCAGAACGGCTTGCATCACAATTAACTATTTTTTGCCAGGCATTGATTGTGGAAAAAAGTGATTTTTCTCGGCGAGTTAAGCATTTTGAGTAATTTGCCGATTGGTTTCAGAACGGCTTGCATCGAAATTAACTCTTTTTTGCCAGACATTCATTGTGGGGAAAAAGTGATTTTCTCGGCGAGTTAAGCATTTTGAGTAATTTGCCGATTAGTTTCAGAACCGCTTGCATCACAATTAACTATTTTTTGCCAGGCATTCATTGTGGAACAAAAGTGATTTTCTCGGCGAGTTAAGCATTTTGAGTAATTTGCCGATTGGTTTCAGAACGGCTTGCATTGAAATTTACCATTTTTTGCCAGGCATTCATTGTGGGAAAAAAGTGATTTTCTCGGCGAGTTAAGCATTTAGAGTAATTTGCCGATTGGTTTCAGAGCGGCTTGCATCACAATTAACTATTTTTTGCCAGGCATTCATTGTGGAACACAAGTGATTTTCGCGGCGAGTAAAGCATTTTGAGTAATTTGCCGATTGGTTTCAGAACGGCTTGCATCGAAATTAACTATTTTTTGCCAGCCATTCATTGTGGGGAAAAAGTGATTTTCTCGGCGAGTTAAGCATTTTGAGTAATTTGCCGATTGGTTTCAGAACGGCTTGCATTGAAATTCACTATTTTTTGCCAGACATTCATTGTGGAAAGAAAGTGATTTTCTCGGCGTGTTAAGCATTTTGAGTAATTTGCCGATTGGTTTCAGAACGGCTTGCATTGAAATTAACTATTTTTTGCCAGACATTCATTGTGGAACAAAAGTGATTTTCTCGGCGAGATAAGCATTTTGAGTAATTTGCCGATTGGTTTCAGAACGTCTTGCATTGAAATTTACTAATTTTTTGCCAGACATTCATTGTGGAACAAAAGTGATTTTCTCGGCGAGTTAAGCATTTTGAGTAATTTGCCGATTGGTTTCAGAACGTCTTGCATTGAAATTTACTATTTTTTGCCAGACATTCATTGTGGAACAAAAGTGATTTTCTCGGCGAGTTAAGCATTTTGAGTAATTTACCGATTGGTTTCAGAACGGCTTGCATTGGAATTTACTATTTTTTGCCAGACATTCGTTGTGGGAAAAAACTGATTTTCTCGGCGAGTTAAGCATTTTGAGTAATTTGCCGATTGGTTTCAGAACGTCTTGCATTGAAGTTTACTATTTTTTCCCAACCATTCATTGTGGGAAAAAAGTGATTTTCTCGGCGAGTTAAGCATTTTGAGTAATTTGCCGATTGGTTTCAGAACGGCTTGCATCACAATTAACTATTTTTTGCCAGGCATTGATTGTGGAAAAAAGTGATTTTTCTCGGCGAGTTAAGCATTTTGAGTAATTTGCCGATTGGTTTCAGAACGGCTTGCATCGAAATTAACTCTTTTTTGCCAGACATTCATTGTGGGGAAAAAGTGATTTTCTCGGCGAGTTAAGCATTTTGAGTAATTTGCCGATTAGTTTCAGAACCGCCTGCATCACAATTAACTATTTTTTGCCAGGCATTCATTGTGGAACAAAAGTGATTTTCTCGGCGAGTTAAGCATTTTGAGTAATTTGCCGATTGGTTTCAGAACGGCTTGCATTGAAATTTACCATTTTTTGCCAGGCATTCATTGTGGGAAAAAAGTGATTTTCTCGGCGAGTTAAGCATTTAGAGTAATTTGCCGATTGGTTTCAGAGCGGCTTGCATCACAATTAACTATTTTTTGCCAGGCATTCATTGTGGAACACAAGTGATTTTCGCGGCGAGTAAAGCATTTTGAGTAATTTGCCGATTGGTTTCAGAACGGCTTGCATCGAAATTAACTATTTTTTGCCAGCCATTCATTGTGGGGAAAAAGTGATTTTCTCGGCGAGTTAAGCATTTTGAGTAATTTGCCGATTGGTTTCAGAACGGCTTGCATCACAATTAACTATTTTTTGCCAGGCATTCATTGTGGAACAAAAGTGATTTTTCTCGGCGAGTTAAGCATTTTGAGTAATTTGCCGATTGGTTTCAGAACGGCTTGCATCGAAATTAACTATTTTTTTGCCAGACATTCATTGTGGGGAAAATGTGATTTTCTGGGCGAGTTAAGCATTTTGAGTAATTTGCCGATTAGTTTCAGTACGGCTTGCATCACAATTAACTATTTTTTGCTAGGCATTCATTGTGGAACAAAAGTGATTTTCTCGGCGAGTTAAGCATTTTGAGTAATTTGTCGATTGGTTTCAGAACGTCTTGCATTGAAATGTACTATTTTTTGCCAGACATTCATTGTGGAACAAAAGTGATTTTCTCGGCGAGTTAAGCATTTTGAGTAATTTGCCGATTGGTTTCAGAACGGCTTGCATTGAAATTCACTATTTTTTGCCAGACATTCATTGTGGAAAGAAAGTGATTTTCTCGGCGAGTTAAGCATTTTGAGTAATTTGCCGATTGGTTTCAGAACGTCTTGCATTGAAATTAACTATTTTTTGCGAACCATTCATTGTGGAACAAAAGTGGTTTTCTCGGCGAGTTATGCATTTTGAGTAATTTGCCGATTGGTTTCAGAACGTCTTGCATTGAAATTTACTATTTTTTGCCAGCCATTCATTGTGGAACAAAAATGATTTTCCCGGCGAGTTAAGCATTTTGAGTAATTTGCCGATTGGTTTCAGAACGGCTTGCATTGAATTTCACTATTTTTTGCCAGACATTCATTGTGGAACAAAAGTGATTTTCACGGCAAGATAAGCATTTTGAGTAATTTGCCGATTGGTTTCAGAACGTCTTGCATTGAAATTTACTAATTTTTTGCCAGACATTCATTGTGGAACAAAAGTGATTTTCTCGGCGAGTTAAGCATTTTGAGTAATTTACCGATTGGTTTCAGAACGTCTTGCATTGAAATTTACTATTTTTTGCCAGACATTCATTGTGGAACAAAAGTGATTTTCTCGGCGAGTTAAGCATTTTGAGTAATTTACCGATTGGTTTCAGAACGGCTTGCATTGGAATTTACTATTTTTTGCCAGACATTCGTTGTGGGAAAAAACTGATTTTCTCGGCGAGTTAAGCATTTTGAGTAATTTGCCGATTGGTTTCAGAACGTCTTGCATTGAAGTTTACTATTTTTTGCCAACCATTCATTGTGGGAAAAAAGTGATTTTCTCGGCGAGTTAAGCATTTTGAGTAATTTGCCGATTGGTTTCAGAACGGCTTGCATCACAATTAACTATTTTTTGCCAGGCATTGATTGTGGAAAAAAAGTGATTTTTCTCAGGGAGTTAAGCATTTTGAGTAATTTGCCGATTGGTTTCAGAACGGCTTGCATCGAAATTAACTCTTTTTTGCCAGACATTCATTGTGGGGAAAAAGTGATTTTCTCGGCGAGTTAAGCATTTTGAGTAATTTGCCGATTAGTTTCAGAACCGCTTGCATCACAATTAACTATTTTTTGCCAGGCATTCATTGTGGAACAAAAGTGATTTTCTCGGCGAGTTAAGCATTTTGAGTAATTTGCCGATTGGTTTCAGAACGGCTTGCATTGAAATTTACCATTTTTTGCCAGGCATTCATTGTGGGGAAAAAGTGATTTTCTCGGCGAGTTAAGCATTTTGAGTAATTTGCCGATTGGTTTCAGAGCGGCTTTCATCACAATTAACTATTTTTTGCCAGGCATTCATTGTGGAACACAAGTGATTTTCTCGGCGAGTAAAGCATTTTGAGTAATTTGCCGATTGGTTTCAGAACGGCTTGCATCGAAATTAACTATTTTTTGCCAGCCATTCATTGTGGGGAAAAAGTGATTTTCTAGGCGAGTTAAGCATTTTGAGTAATTTGCCGATTGGTTTCAGAACGGCTTGCATTGAAATTTACTATTTTTTGCCAGACATTCATTGTGGAACAAAAGTGATTTTCTCGGCGAGTTAAGCATTTTGAGTAATTTGCCGATTGGTTTCAGAACGGCTTGCATTGAAATTCACTATTTTTTGCCAGACATTCATTGTGGAAAGAAAGTGATTTTCTCGGCGAGTTAAGCATTTTGAGTAATTTGCCGATTGGTTTCAGAACGTCTTGCATTGAAATTAACTATTTTTTGCGAACCTTTCATTGTGGAACAAAAGTGGTTTTCTCGGCGAGTTAAGCATTTTGAGTAATTTGCCGATTGGTTTCAGAACGGCTTGCATTGAACTTCACTATGCTTTGCCAGGCATTCATTCTGGAACAAAAGTGATTTTCTCGGCGAGTTAAGCATTTTGAGTAATTTGCCGATTGGTTGCAGAACGGCTTGCATTGAAATTTACTATTTTTTGCCAGACATTCATTGTGGAACAAAAGTGATTTTCTCGGCGAGTTAAGCATTTTGAGTAATTTACCGATTGGTTTCAGAACGGCTTGCATTGGAATTTACTATTTTTTGCCAACCATTCATTGTGGGGAAAAAGTGATTTTCTCGGCGAGTTAAGCATTTTGAGTAATTTGCCGATTTGTTTCAGAACCGCTTGCATCACAATTAACTATTTTTTGCCAGGCATTCATTGTGGAACAAAAGTGATTTTCTCGGCGAGTTAAGCATTTTGAGTAATTTGCCGATTGGTTTCAGAACGGCTTGCATTGAAATTTACCATTTTTGCCAGGCATTCATTGTGGGGAAAAAGTGATTTTCTCGGCGAGTTAAGCATTTTGAATAATTTGCCGATTGGTTTCAGAGCGGCTTGCATCACAATTAACTATTTTTTGCCAGGCATTCATTGTGGAACACAAGTGATTTTCTCGGCGAGTAAAGCATTTTGAGTAATTTGCCGATTGGTTTCAGAACGGCTTGCATCGAAATTAACTATTTTTTGCCAGCCATTCATTGTGGGGAAAAAGTGATTTTCTAGGCGAGTTAAGCATTTTGAGTAATTTGCCGATTGGTTTCAGAACGGCTTGCATCACAATTAACTATTTTTTGCCAGGCATTCATTGTGGAACAAAAGTGATTTTTCTCGGCGAGTTAAGCATTTTGAGTAATTTGCCGATTGGTTTCAGAACGGCTTGCATCGAAATTAACTATTTTTTGCCAGACATTCATTGTGGGGAAAATGTGATTTTCTCGGCGAGTTAAGCATTTTGAGTAATTTGCCGATTAGTTTCAGTACGGCTTGCATCGCAATTAACTATTTTTTGCTAGGCATTCATTGTGGAACAAAAGTGATTTTCTCGGCGAGTTAAGCATTTTGAGTAATTTGCCGATTGGTTCCAGAACGTCTTGCATTGAAATTTACTATTTTTTGCCAGACATTCATTGTGGAACAAAAGTGATTTTCTCGGCGAGTTAAGCATTTTGAGTAATTTGCCGATTGGTTTCAGAACGGCTTGCATTGAAATTCACTATTTTTTGCCAGACATTCATTGTGGAAAGAAAGTGATTTTCACGGCGAGTTAAGCATTTTGAGTAATTTGCCGATTGGTTTCAGGACGTCTTGCATTGAAATTAACTATTTTTTGCCAGACATTCATTGTGGAAAGAAAGTGATTTTCTCGGCGAGTTAAGCATTTTGAGTAATTTGCCGATTGGTTTCAGAACGGCTTGCATTGAAATTAACTATTTTTTGCGAACCATTCATTGTGGAACAAAAGTGGTTTTCTCGGCGAGTTAAGCATTTTGAGTAATTTGCCGATTGGTTTCAGAACGGCTTGCATTGAACTTCACTATGCTTTGCCAGGCATTCATTCTGGAGCAAAAGTGATTTTCTCGGCGAGTTAAGCATTTTGAGTAATTTGCCGATTGGTTGCAGAACGGCTTGCATTGAAATTTACTATTTTTTGCCAGACATTCATTGTGGAACAAAAGTGATTTTCTCGGCGAGTTAAGCATTTTGAGTAATTTACCGATTGGTTTCAGAACGGCTTGCATTGGAATTTACTATTTTTTGCCAACCATTCATTGTGGGGAAAAAGTGATTTTCTCGGCGAGTTAAGCATTTTGAGTAATTTGCCGATTAGTTTCAGAACCGCTTGCATCACAATTAACTATTTTTTGCCAGGCATTCATTGTGGAACAAAAGTGATTTTCTCGGCGAGTTAAGCATTTTGAGTAATTTACCGATTGGTTTCAGAACGGCTTGCATTGAAATTAACTATTTTTTGCCAGACATTCATTGTGGAAAGAAAGTGATTTTCTCGGCGAGTTAAGCATTTTGCCGATTGGTTTCAGAACGTCTTGCATTGAAATTTACTATTTTTTGCCAGACATTCATTGTGGAACAAAAGTGATTTTCTCGGCGAGTTAAGCATTTTGAGTAATTTGCCGATTGGTTTCAGAACGGCTTGCATCGAAATTAACTATTTTTTGCCAGACATTCATTGTGGGGAAAATGTGATTTTCTCGGCGAGTTAAGCATTTTGAGTAATTTGCCGATTGGTTTCAGAACGGCTTGCATTGAAATTCACTGTTTTTTGCCAGACATTCATTGTGGAAAGAAAGTGATTTTCTCGGCGAGTTAAGCATTTTGAGTAATTTGCCGATTGGTTTCAGGACGTCTTGCATTGAAATTAACTATTTTTTGCGAACCATTCATTGTGGAACAAAAGTGGTTTTCTCGGCGAGTTAAGCATTTTGAGTAATTTGCCGATTGGTTTCAGAACGGCTTGCATTGAATTTCACTATGCTTTGCCAGGCATTCATTCTGGAACAAAAGTGATTTTCTCGGCGAGTTAAGCATTTTGAGTCATTTGCCGATTGGTTGCAGAACGGCTTGCATTGAAATTTACTATTTTTTGCCAGACATTCATTGTGGAACAAAAGTGATTTTCTCGGCGAGTTAAGCATTTTGAGTAATTTACCGATTGGTTTCAGAACGGCTTGCATTGGAATTTACTATTTTTTGCCAACCATTCATTGTGGGGAAAAAGTGATTTTCTCGGCGAGTTAAGCATTTTGAGTAATTTGCCGATTAGTTTCAGAACCGCTTGCATCACAATTAACTATTTTTTGCCAGGCATTCATTGTGGAACAAAAGTGATTTTCTCGGCGAGTTAAGCATTTTGAGTAATTTGCCGATTGGTTTCAGAACGGCTTGCATTGAAATTTACCATTTTTGCCAGGCATTCATTGTGGGGAAAAAGTGATTTTCTCGGCGAGTTAAGCATTTTGAGTAATTTGCCGATTGGTTTCAGAGCGGCTTGCATCACAATTAACTATTTTTTGCCAGGCATTCATTGTGGAACACAAGTGATTTTCTCGGCGAGTAAAGCATTTTGAGTAATTTGCCGATTGGTTTCAGAACGGCTTGCATCGAAATTAACTATTTTTTGCCAGCCATTCATTGTGGGGAAAAAGTGATTTTCTAGGCGAGTTAAGCATTTTGAGTAATTTGCCGATTGGTTTCAGAACGGCTTGCATCACAATTAACTATTTTTTGCCAGGCATTCATTGTGGAACAAAAGTGATTTTTCTCGGCGAGTTAAGCATTTTGAGTAATTTGCCGATTGGTTTCAGAACGGCTTGCATCGAAATTAACTATTTTTTGCCAGACATTCATTGTGGGGAAAATGTGATTTTCTCGGCGAGTTAAGCATTTTGAGTAATTTGCCGATTAGTTTCAGTACGGCTTGCATCACAATTAACTATTTTTTGCTAGGCATTCATTGTGGAACAAAAGTGATTTTCTCGGCGAGTTAAGCATTTTGAGTAATTTGCCGATTGGTTCCAGAACGTCTTGCATTGAAATTTACTATTTTTTGCCAGACATTCATTGTGGAACAAAAGTGATTTTCTCGGCGAGTTAAGCATTTTGAGTAATTTGCCGATTGGTTTCAGAACGGCTTGCATTGAAATTCACTATTTTTTGCGAACCATTCATTGTGGAACAAAAGTGGTTTTCTCGGCGAGTTAAGCATTTTGAGTAATTTGCCGATTAGTTTCAGAACGGCTTGCATTGAATTTCACTATGCTTTGCCAGGCATTCATTCTGGAACAAAATTGATTTTCTCGGCGAGTTAAGCATTTTGAGTAATTTGCCGATTGGTTTCAGAAAGGCTTGCATTGAAATTAACTATTTTTTGTCAGACATTCATTGTGGAAAGAAAGTGATTTTCTCGGCGAGTTAAGCATTTTGCCGATTGGTTTAAGAACGTCTTGCATTGAAATTTACTATTTTTTGCCAGACATTCATTGTGGAACAAAAGTGATTTTCTCGGCGAGTTAAGCATTTTGAGTAATTTACCGATTTGTTTCAGAACGGCTTGCATTGGAATTTACTATTTTTTGCCAACCATTCATTGTGGGGAAAAAGTGATTTTCTCGGCGAGTTAAGCATTTTGAGTAATTTGCCGATTAGTTTCAGAACCGCTTGCATCACAATTAACTATTTTTTGCCAGGCATTCATTGTGGAACAAAAGTGATTTTCTCGGCGAGTTAAGCATTTTGAGTAATTTGCCGATTGGTTTCAGAACGGCTTGCATTGAAATTTACCATTTTTGCCAGGCATTCATTGTGGGGAAAAAGTGATTTTCTCTTCGAGTTAAGCATTTTGAGTAATTTGCCGATTGGTTTCAGAGCGGCTTGCATCACAATTAACTATTTTTTGCCAGGCATTCATTGTGGAACACAAGTGATTTTCTCGGCGAGTAAAGCATTTTGAGTAATTTGCCGATTGGTTTCAGAACGTCTTGCATTGAAATTAACTATTTTTTGCTAACCATTCATTGTGGAACAAAAGTGGTTTTCTCGGCGAGTTAAGCATTTTGAGTAATTTGCCGATTGGTTTCAGAAAGGCTTGCATTGAAATTAACTATTTTTTGTCAGACATTCATTGTGGAAAGAAAGTGATTTTCTCGGCGAGTTAAGCATTTTGCCGATTGGTTTAAGAACGTCTTGCATTGAAATTTACTATTTTTTGCCAGACATTCATTGTGGAACAAAAGTGATTTTCTCGGCGAGTTAAGCATTTTGAGTAATTTACCGATTGGTTTCAGAACGGCTTGCATTGGAATTTACTATTTTTTGCCAACCATTCATTGTGGGGAAAAAGTGATTTTCTCGGCGAGTTAAGCATTTTGAGTAATTTGCCGATTAGTTTCAGAACCGCTTGCATCACAATTAACTATTTTTTGCCAGGCATTCATTGTGGAACAAAAGTGATTTTCTCGGCGAGTTAAGCATTTTGAGTAATTTGCCGATTGGTTTCAGAACGGCTTGCATTGAAATTTACCATTTTTGCCAGGCATTCATTGTGGGGAAAAAGTGATTTTCTCTTCGAGTTAAGCATTTTGAGTAATTTGCCGATTGGTTTCAGAGCGGCTTGCATCACAATTAACTATTTTTTGCCAGGCATTCATTGTGGAACACAAGTGATTTTCTCGGCGAGTAAAGCATTTTGAGTAATTTGCCGATTGGTTTCAGAACGGCTTGCATCGAAATTAACTATTTTTTGCCAGCCATTCATTGTGGGGAAAAAGTGATTTTCTAGGCGAGTTCAGCATTTTGAGTAATTTGCCGATTGGTTTCAGAACGGCTTGCATCACAATTAACTATTTTTTGCCAGGCATTCATTGTGGAACAAAAGTGATTTTTCTCGGCGAGTTAAGCATTTTGAGTAATTTGCCGATTGGTTTCAGAACGGCTTGCATCGAAATTAACTATTTTTTGCCAGACATTCATTGTGGGGAAAATGTGATTTTCTCGGCGAGTTAAGCATTTTGAGTATTTGCCGATTAGTTTCAGTACGGCTTGCATCACAATTTACTATTTTTTGCCAGGCATTCATTGTGGAACAAAAGTGATTTTCTCGGCGAGTTAAGCATTTTGAGTAATTTGCCGATTGGTTTCAGAACGGCTTGCATTGAAATTCACTATTTTTGCCAGACATTCATTGTGGAAAGAAAGTGATTTTCTCGGCGAGTTAAGCATTTTGAGTAATTTGCCGATTGGCTTCAGAACGTCTTGCATTGAAATTAACTATTTTTTGCGAACCATTCATTGTGGAACAAAAGTGGTTTTCTCGGCGAGTTAAGCATTTTGAGTAATTTGCCGATTGGTTTCAGAATGTCTTGCATTGAAATTAACTATTTTTTGCCAACCATTCATTGTGGGAAAAAAGTGATGATCTCGGCGAGTTAAGCATTTTGAGTAATTTGCTGATTGGTTTCAGAACGTCTTGCATTGAAATTAACTATTTTTGCGAACCATTCATTGTGGAACAAAAGTGGTTTTCTCGGCGAGTTAAGCATTTTGAGTAATTTGCCGATTGGTTTCAGAACGCCTTGCATTGAAATTTACTATTTTTTGCCAGCCATTCATTGTGGAACAAAAATGATTTTCCCGGCGAGTTAAGCATTTTGAGTAATTTGCCGATTGGTTTCAGAACGGCTTGCATTGAATTTCACTCTGCTTTGCCAGGCATTCATTATGGAACAAAAGTGATTTTCTCGGCGAGTTAAGCATTTTGAGTAATTTGCCGATTGGTTTCAGAACGGCTTGCATTGAAATTAACTATTTTTTGCCAGACATTCATTGTGGAACAAAAGTGATTTTCTCTCCGAGATAAGCATTTTGAGTAATTTGCCGATTGGTTTCAGAACGTCTTGCATTGAAATTTACTAATTTTTTGCCAGACCTTCATTGTGGAACAAAAGTGATTTTCTCGGCGAGTTAAGCATTTTGAGTAATTTACCGATTGGTTTCAGAACGGCTTGCATTGGAATTTACTATTTTTTGCCAGACATTCGTTGTGGGAAAAAACTGATTTTCTCGGCGAGTTAAGCATTTTCAGTAATTTGCCGATTGGTTTCAGAACGTCTTGCATTGAAGTTTACTATTTTTTGCCAACCATTCATTGTGGGAAAAAAGTGATTGTCTCGGCGAGTTAATTTTGAGTAATTTGCCGATTGGTTTCAGAACGGCTTGCATCACAATTAACTATTTTTTGCCAGGCATTGATTGTGGGAAAAAAAGTGATTTTTCTCGGCTTGTTAAGCATTTTGAGTAATTTGCCGATTGGTTTCAGAATGGCTTGCATCGAAATTAACTCTTTTTTGCCAGACATTCATTGTGGAACAAAAGTGATTTTCTCGGCGAGTTAAGCATTTTGAGTAATTTGCCGATTGGTTTGAGAACGGCTTGCATTGAAATTTACCATTTTTTGCCAGGCATTCATTGTGGGGAAAAAGTGATTTTCTCGGCGAGTTAAGCATTTTGAGTAATTTGCCGATTGGTTTCAGAGCGGCTTGCATCACAATTAACTATTTTTTGCCAGGCATTCATTGTGGAACAAAAGTGATTTTTCTCGGCGAGTTAAGCATTTTGAGTAATTTGCCGATTGGTTTCAGAACGGCTTGCATCGAAATTAACTATTTTTTGCCAGACATTCATTGTGGGGAAAATGTGATTGTATCGGCGAGTTAAGCATTTTGAGTAATTTGCCGATTAGTTTCAGTACGGCTTGCATCACAATTAACTATTTTTTGCTAGGCATTCATTGTGGAACAAAAGTGATTTTCTCGGCGAGTTAAGCATTTTGAGTAATTTGCCGATTGGTTTCAGAACGTCTTGCATTGAAATTTACTATTTTTTGCCAGACATTCATTGTGGAACAAAAGTGATTTTCTCGGCGAGTTAAGCATTTTGAGTAATTGGCCGATTGGTTTCAGAACGGCTTGCATTGAAATTAACTATTTTTTGCGAACCATTCATTGTGCAACAAAAGTGGTTTTCTCGGCGAGTTAAGCATTTTGAGTAATTTACCGATTGGTTTCAGAACGGCTTGCATTGGAATTTACTATTTTTTGCCAACCATTCATTGTGGGGAAAAAGTGATTTTCTCGGCGAGTTAAGCATTTTGAGTAATTTGCCGATTAGTTTCAGAACCGCTTGCATCACAATTAACTATTTTTTGCCAGGCATTCATTGTGGAACAAAAGTGATTTTCTCGGCGAGTTAAGCATTTTGAGTAATTTGCCGATTGGTTTCAGAACGGCTTGCATTGAAATTTACCATTTTTGCCAGGCATTCATTGTGGGGAAAAAGTGATTTTCTCGGCGAGTTAAGCATTTTGAGTAATTTGCCGATTGGTTTCAGAGCGGCTTGCATCACAATTAACTATTTTTTGCCAGGCATTCATTGTGGAACACAAGTGATTTTCTCGGCGAGTAAAGCATTTTGAGTAATTTGCCGATTGGTTTCAGAACGGCTTGCATCGAAATTAACTATTTTTTGCCAGCCATTCATTGTGGGGAAAAAGTGATTTTCTAGGCGAGTTAAGCATTTTGAGTAATTTGCCGATTGGTTTCAGAACGGCTTGCATCACAATTAACTATTTTTTGCCAGGCATTCATTGTGGAACAAAAGTGATTTTTCTCGGCGAGTTAAGCATTTTGAGTAATTTGCCGATTGGTTTCAGAACGGCTTGCATCGAAATTAACTATTTTTTGCCAGACATTCATTGTGGGGAAAATGTGATTTTCTCGGCGAGTTAAGCATTTTGAGTAATTTGCCGATTAGTTTCAGTACGGCTTGCATCACAATTAACTATTTTTTGCTAGGCATTCATTGTGGAACAAAAGTGATTTTCTCGGCGAGTTAAGCATTTTGAGTAATTTGCCGATTGGTTCCAGAACGTCTTGCATTGAAATTTACTATTTTTTGCCAGACATTCATTGTGGAACAAAAGTGATTTTCTCGGCGAGTTAAGCATTTTGAGTAATTTGCCGATTGGTTTCAGAACGGCTTGCATTGAAATTCACTATTTTTTGCGAACCATTCATTGTGGAACAAAAGTGGTTTTCTCGGCGAGTTAAGCATTTTGAGTAATTTGCCGATTAGTTTCAGAACGGCTTGCATTGAATTTCACTATGCTTTGCCAGGCATTCATTCTGGAACAAAATTGATTTTCTCGGCGAGTTAAGCATTTTGAGTAATTTGCCGATTGGTTTCAGAAAGGCTTGCATTGAAATTAACTATTTTTTGTCAGACATTCATTGTGGAAAGAAAGTTATTTTCTCGGCGAGTTAAGCATTTTGCCGATTGGTTTAAGAACGTCTTGCATTGAAATTTACTATTTTTTGCCAGACATTCATTGTGGAACAAAAGTGATTTTCTCGGCGAGTTAAGCATTTTGAGTAATTTACCGATTTGTTTCAGAACGGCTTGCATTGGAATTTACTATTTTTTGCCAACCATTCATTGTGGGGAAAAAGTAATTTTCTCGGCGAGTTAAGCATTTTGAGTAATTTGCCGATTAGTTTCAGAACCGCTTGCATCACAATTAACTATTTTTTGCCAGGCATTCATTGTGGAACAAAAGTGATTTTCTCGGCGAGTTAAGCATTTTGAGTAATTTGCCGATTGGTTTCAGAACGGCTTGCATTCAAATTTACCATTTTTGCCAGGCATTCATTGTGGGGAAAAAGTGATTTTCTCTTCGAGTTAAGCATTTTGAGTAATTTGCCGATTGGTTTCAGAGCGGCTTGCATCACAATTAACTATTTTTTGCCAGGCATTCATTGTGGAACACAAGTGATTTTCTCGGCGAGTAAAGCATTTTGAGTAATTTGCCGATTGGTTTCAGAACGTCTTGCATTGAAATTAACTATTTTTTGCTAACCATTCATTGTGGAACAAAAGTGGTTTTCTCGGCGAGTTAAGCATTTTGAGTAATTTGCCGATTGGTTTCAGAACGGCTTGCATTGAATTTCACTATGCTTTGCCAGGCATTCATTCTGGAACAAAATTGATTTTCTCGGCGAGTTAAGCATTTTGAGTAATTTGCCGATTGGTTTCAGAAAGGCTTGCATTGAAATTAACTATTTTTTGTCAGACATTCATTGTGGAAAGAAAGTGATTTTCTCGGCGAGTTAAGCATTTTGCCGATTGGTTTAAGAACGTCTTGCATTGAAATTTACTATTTTTTGCCAGACATTCATTGTGGAACAAAAGTGATTTTCTCGGCGAGTTAAGCATTTTGAGTAATTTACCGATTGGTTTCAGAACGGCTTGCATTGGAATTTACTATTTTTTGCCAACCATTCATTGTGGGGAAAAAGTGATTTTCTCGGCGAGTTAAGCATTTTGAGTAATTTGCCGATTAGTTTCAGAACCGCTTGCATCACAATTAACTATTTTTTGCCAGGCATTCATTGTGGAACAAAAGTGATTTTCTCGGCGAGTTAAGCATTTTGAGTAATTTGCCGATTGGTTTCAGAACGGCTTGCATTGAAATTTACCATTTTTGCCAGGCATTCATTGTGGGGAAAAAGTGATTTTCTCTTCGAGTTAAGCATTTTGAGTAATTTGCCGATTGGTTTCAGAGCGGCTTGCATCACAATTAACTATTTTTTGCCAGGCATTCATTGTGGAACACAAGTGATTTTCTCGGCGAGTAAAGCATTTTGAGTAATTTGCCGATTGGTTTCAGAACGGCTTGCATCGAAATTAACTATTTTTTGCCAGCCATTCATTGTGGGGAAAAAGTGATTTTCTAGGCGAGTTCAGCATTTTGAGTAATTTGCCGATTGGTTTCAGAACGGCTTGCATCACAATTAACTATTTTTTGCCAGGCATTCATTGTGGAACAAAAGTGATTTTTCTCGGCGAGTTAAGCATTTTGAGTAATTTGCCGATTGGTTTCAGAACGGCTTGCATCGAAATTAACTATTTTTTGCCAGACATTCATTGTGGGGAAAATGTGATTTTCTCGGCGAGTTAAGCATTTTGAGTATTTGCCGATTAGTTTCAGTACGGCTTGCATCACAATTTACTATTTTTTGCCAGGCATTCATTGTGGAACAAAAGTGATTTTCTCGGCGAGTTAAGCATTTTGAGTAATTTGCCGATTGGTTTCAGAACGGCTTGCATTGAAATTCACTATTTTTGCCAGACATTCATTGTGGAAAGAAAGTGATTTTCTCGGCGAGTTAAGCATTTTGAGTAATTTGCCGATTGGCTTCAGAACGTCTTGCATTGAAATTAACTATTTTTTGCGAACCATTCATTGTGGAACAAAAGTGGTTTTCTCGGCGAGTTAAGCATTTTGAGTAATTTGCCGATTGGTTTCAGAATGTCTTGCATTGAAATTAACTATTTTTTGCCAACCATTCATTGTGGGAAAAAAGTGATGATCTCGGCGAGTTAAGCATTTTGAGTAATTTGCTGATTGGTTTCAGAACGTCTTGCATTGAAATTAACTATTTTTGCGAACCATTCATTGTGGAACAAAAGTGGTTTTCTCGGCGAGTTAAGCATTTTGAGTAATTTGCCGATTGGTTTCAGAACGCCTTGCATTGAAATTTACTATTTTTTGCCAGCCATTCATTGTGGAACAAAAATGATTTTCCCGGCGAGTTAAGCATTTTGAGTAATTTGCCGATTGGTTTCAGAACGGCTTGCATTGAATTTCACTCTGCTTTGCCAGGCATTCATTATGGAACAAAAGTGATTTTCTCGGCGAGTTAAGCATTTTGAGTAATTTGCCGATTGGTTTCAGAACGGCTTGCATTGAAATTAACTATTTTTTGCCAGACATTCATTGTGGAACAAAAGTGATTTTCTCTCCGAGATAAGCATTTTGAGTAATTTGCCGATTGGTTTCAGAACGTCTTGCATTGAAATTTACTAATTTTTTGCCAGACCTTCATTGTGGAACAAAAGTGATTTTCTCGGCGAGTTAAGCATTTTGAGTAATTTACCGATTGGTTTCAGAACGGCTTGCATTGGAATTTACTATTTTTTGCCAGACATTCGTTGTGGGAAAAAACTGATTTTCTCGGCGAGTTAAGCATTTTCAGTAATTTGCCGATTGGTTTCAGAACGTCTTGCATTGAAGTTTACTATTTTTTGCCAACCATTCATTGTGGGAAAAAAGTGATTGTCTCGGCGAGTTAATTTTGAGTAATTTGCCGATTGGTTTCAGAACGGCTTGCATCACAATTAACTATTTTTTGCCAGGCATTGATTGTGGAAAAAAAGTGATTTTTCTCGGCTTGTTAAGCATTTTGAGTAATTTGCCGATTGGTTTCAGAATGGCTTGCATCGAAATTAACTCTTTTTTGCCAGACATTCATTGTGGAACAAAAGTGATTTTCTCGGCGAGTTAAGCATTTTGAGTAATTTGCCGATTGGTTTCAGAACGGCTTGCATTGAAATTTACCATTTTTTGCCAGGCATTCATTGTGGGGAAAAAGTGATTTTCTCGGCGAGTTAAGCATTTTGAGTAATTTGCCGATTGGTTTCAGAGCGGCTTGCATCACAATTAACTATTTTTTGCCAGGCATTCATTGTGGAACAAAAGTGATTTTTCTCGGCGAGTTAAGCATTTTGAGTAATTTGCCGATTGGTTTCAGAACGGCTTGCATCGAAATTAACTATTTTTTGCCAGACATTCATTGTGGGGAAAATGTGATTGTATCGGCGAGTTAAGCATTTTGAGTAATTTGCCGATTAGTTTCAGTACGGCTTGCATCACAATTAACTATTTTTTGCTAGGCATTCATTGTGGAACAAAAGTGATTTTCTCGGCGAGTTAAGCATTTTGAGTAATTTGCCGATTGGTTTCAGAACGTCTTGCATTGAAATTTACTATTTTTTGCCAGACATTCATTGTGGAACAAAAGTGATTTTCTCGGCGAGTTAAGCATTTTGAGTAATTGGCCGATTGGTTTCAGAACGGCTTGCATTGAAATTAACTATTTTTTGCGAACCATTCATTGTGGAACAAAAGTGGTTTTCTCGGCGAGTTAAGCATTTTGAGTAATTTGCCGATTGGTTTCAGAACGGCTTGCATTGAATTTCACTATGCTTTGCCAGGCATTCATTCTGGAACAAAAGTGATTTTCTCGGCGAGTTAAGCATTTTGAGTAATTTGCCGATTGGTTTCAGAACGGCTTGCATTGAAATTAACTATTTTTTGCCAGACATTCATTGTGGAACAAAAGTGATTTTCTCGGCGAGATAAGCATTTTGAGTAATTTGCCGATTGGTTTCAGAACGTCTTGCATTGAAATTTACTAATTTTTTGCCAGACATTCATTGTGGAACAAAAGTGATTTTCTCGGCGAGTTAAGCATTTTGAGTAATTTACCGATTGGTTTCAGAACGGCTTGCATTGGAATTTACTATTTTTTGCCAGACATTCGTTGTGGGAAAAAACTGATTTTCTCGGCGAGTTAAGCATTTTGAGTAATTTGCCGATTGGTTTCAGAACGTCTTGCATTGAAGTTTACTATTTTTTTGCCAACCATTCATTGTGGGAAAAAAGTGATTGTCTCGGCGAGTTAAGCATTTTGAGTAATTTGCCGATTGGTTTCAGAACGGCTTGCATCACAATTAACTATTTTTTGCCAGGCATTGATTGTGGAAAAAAAGTGATTTTTCTCGGCGAGTTAAGCATTTTGAGTAATTTGCCGATTGGTTTCAGAACGGCTTGCATCGAAATTAACTCTTTTTTGCCAGACATTCATTGTGGGGAAAAAGTGATTTTCTCGGCGAGTTAAGCATTTTGAGTAATTTGCCGATTAGTTTCAGAACCGCTTGCATCACAATTAACTATTTTTTGCCAGGCATTCATTGTGGAACAAAAGTGATTTTTCTCGGCGAGTTAAGCATTTTGAGTAATTTGCCGATTGGTTTCAGAACGGCTTGCATCGAAATTAACTCTTTTTTGCCAGACATTCATTGTGGGGAAAAAGTGATTTTCTCGGCGAGTTAAGCATTTTGAGTAATTTACCGATTAGTTTCAGAACCGCTTGCATCACAATTAACTATTTTTTGCCAGGCATTCATTGTGGAACAAAAGTGATTTTCTCGGCGAGTTAAGCATTTTGAGTAATTTGCCGATTGGTTTCAGAACGGCTTGCATTGAATTTTACCATTTTTTGCCAGGCATTCATTGTGGGGAAAAAGTGATTTTCTCGGCGAGTTAAGCATTTTGAGTAATTTGCCGATTGGTTTCAGAGCGGCTTGCATCACAATTAACTATTTTTTGCCAGGCATTCATTGTGGAACAAAAGTGATTTTCTCGGCGAGTAAAGCATTTTGAGTAATTTGCCGATTGGTTTCAGAACGGCTTGCATCGAAATTAACTATTTTTTGCCAGCCATTCATTGTGGGGAAAAATTAATTTTCTCGGCGAGATCAGCATTTTGAGTAATTTGCCGATTGGTTTCAGAACGGCTTGCATCACAATTAACTATTTTTTGCCAGGCATTCATTGTGGAACAAAAGTGATTTTTCTCGGCGAGTTAAGCATTTTGAGTAATTTGCCGATTGGTTTCAGAACGGCTTGCATCGAAATTCACTATTTTTTGCCAGACATTCATTGTGGAAAGAAAGTGATTTTCTCGGCGAGTTAAGCATTTTGAGTAATTTGCCGATTGGTTTCAGAACGTCTTGCATTGAAATTAACTATTTTTTGCGAACCATTCATTGTGGAACAAAAGTGGTTTTCTCGGCGAGTTAACCATTTTGAGTAATTTACCGATTGGTTTCAGAATGTCTTGCATTGAAATTAACTATTTTTTGCCAACCATTCATTGTGGGAAAAAAGTGATTTTCTCGGCGAGTTAAGCATTTTGAGTAATTTGCCGATTGGTTTCAGAACGGCTTGCATTGAAATTTCCAATTTTTTGCCAGCCATTCATTGTGGAACAAAAATGATTTTCCCGGCGAGTTCAGCATTTTGAGTAATTTGCCGATTGGTTTCAGAACGGCTTGCATTGAATTTCACTATGTTTTGCCAGGCATTCATTCTGGAACAAAAGTGATTTTCTCGGCGAGTTAAGCATTTTGAGTAATTTACCGATTGGTTTCAGAACGGCTTGCATTGGAATTTATTATTTTTTGCCAGACATTCGTTGTGGGAAAAAACTGATTTTCTCGGCGAGTTAAGCATTTTGAGTAATTTGCCGATTGGTTTCAGAACGTCTTGCATTGAAGTTTACTATTTTTTGCCAACCATTCATTGTGGGAAAAAAGTGATTGTCTCGGCGTTTTAAGCATTTTGAGTAATTTGCCGATTGGTTTCAGAACCGCTTGCATCACAATTAACTATTTTTTGCCAGGCATTGATTGTGGAAAAAAAGTGATTTTTCTCGGCGAGTTAAGCATTTTGAGTAATTTGCCGATTGGTTTCAGAATGGCTTGCATCGAAATTAACTCTTTTTTGCCAGACATTCATTGTGGGGAAAAAGTGATTTTCTCGGCGAGTTAAGCATTTTGAGTAATTTGCCGATTAGTTTCAGAACCGCTTGCATCACAATTAACTATTTTTTGCCAGGCATTCATTGTGGAACAAAAGTGATTTTTCTCGGCGAGTTAAGCATTTTGAGTAATTTGCCGATTGGTTTCAGAACGGCTTGCATCGAAATTAACTCTTTTTTGCCAGACATTCATTGTGGGGAAAAAGTGATTTTCTCGGCGAGTTAAGCATTTTGAGTAATTTGCCGATTAGTTTCAGAACCGCTTGCATCACAATTAACTATTTTTTGCCAGGCATTCATTGTGGAACAAAAGTGATTTTCTCGGCGAGTTAAGCATTTTGAGTAATTTGCCGATTGGTTTCAGAACGGCTTGCATTGAATTTTACCATTTTTTGCCAGGCATTCATTGTGGGGAAAAAGTGATTTTCTCGGCGAGTTAAGCATTTTGAGTAATTTGCCGATTGGTTTCAGAGCGGCTTGCATCACAATTAACTATTTTTTGCCAGGCATTCATTGTGGAACAAAAGTGATTTTCTCGGCGAGTAAAGCATTTTGAGTAATTTGCCGATTGGTTTCAGAACGGCTTGCATCGAAATTAACTATTTTTTGCCAGCCATTCATTGTGGGGAAAAATTAATTTTCTCGGCGAGTTAAGCATTTTGAGTAATTTGCCGATTGGTTTCAGAACGGCTTGCATCACAATTAACTATTTTTTGCCAGACATTCATTGTGGGGAAAATGTGATTTTCTCGGCGAGTTAAGCATTTTGAGTAATTTGCCGATTAGTTTCAGTACGGCTTGCATCACAATTAACTATTTTTTGCTAGGCATTCATTGTGGAACAAAAGTGATTTTTCTCGGCGAGTTAAGCATTTTGAGTAATTTGCCGATTGGTTTCAGAACATCTTGCATTGAAATTTACTATTTTTTGCCAGACATTCATTGTGGAACAAAAGTGATTTTCTCTGCGAGTTAAGCATTTTGAGTAATTTGCCGATTGGTTTCAGAACGGCTTGCATTGAAATTCACTATTTTTTGCCAGACATTCATTGTGGAAAGAAAGTGATTTTCTCCGCGAGTTAAGCATTTTGAGTAATTTGCCGATTGGTTTCAGAACGTCTTGCATTGAAATTAACTATTTTTTGCGAACCATTCATTGTGGAACAAAAGTGGTTTTCTCGGCGAGTTAAGCATTTTGAGTAATTTACCGATTGGTTTCAGAATGTCTTGCATTGAAATTAACTATTTTTTGCCAACCATTCATTGTGGGAAAAAAGTGATTTTCTCGGCGAGTTAAGCATTTTGAGTAATTTGCCGATTGGTTTCAGAACGTCTTGCATTGAAATTTCCTATTTTTTGCCAGCCATTCATTGTGGAACAAAAATGATTTTCCCGGCGAGTTCAGCATTTTGAGTAATTTGCCGATTGGTTTCAGAACGGCTTGCATTGAATTTCACTATGTTTTGCCAGGCATTCATTCTGGAACAAAAGTGATTTTCTCGGCGAGTTAAGCATTTTGAGTAATTTACCGATTGGTTTCAGAACGGCTTGCATTGGAATTTACTATTTTTTGCCAGACATTCGTTGTGGGAAAAAACTGATTTTCTCGGCGAGTTAAGCATTTTGAGTAATTTGCCGATTGGTTTCAGAACGTCTTGCATTGAAGTTTACTATTTTTTGCCAACCATTCATTGTGGGAAAAAAGTGATTGTCTCGGCGAGTTAAGCATTTTGAGTAATTTGCCGATTGGTTTCAGAACGGCTTGCATCACAATTAACTATTTTTTGCCAGGCATTGATTGTGGAAAAAAAGTGATTTTTCTCGGCGAGTTAAGCATTTTGAGTAATTTGCCGATTGGTTTCAGAATGGCTTGCATCGAAATTAACTCTTTTTTGCCAGACATTCATTGTGGGGAAAAAGTGATTTTCTCGGCGAGTTAAGCATTTTGAGTAATTTGCCGATTAGTTTCAGAACCGC
Source organism: Scyliorhinus torazame (assembly GCF_047496885.1). Taxonomy (NCBI): domain Eukaryota; kingdom Metazoa; phylum Chordata; class Chondrichthyes; order Carcharhiniformes; family Scyliorhinidae; genus Scyliorhinus; species Scyliorhinus torazame. Next base: position 38,698 of record NW_027307997.1, on the reverse strand, counting down.
TTGCATCACAATTAACTATTTTTTGCCAGGCATTCATTGTGGAACAAAAGTGATTTTCTCGGCGAGTTAAGCATTTTGAGTAATTTGCCGATTGGTTTCAGAACGGCTTGCATTGAAATTTACCATTTTTTGCCAGGCATTCATTGTGGGGAAAAAGTGATTTTCTCGGCGAGTTAAGCATTTTGAGTAATTTGCCGATTGGTTTCAGAGCGGCTTGCATCACAATTAACTATTTTTTGCCAGGCATTCATTGTGGAACAAAAGTGATTTTTCTCGGCGAGTTAAGCATTTTGAGTAATTTGCCGATTGGTTTCAGAACGGCTTGCATCGAAATTAACTATTTTTTGCCAGACATTCATTGTGGGGAAAATGTGATTTTCTCGGCGAGTTAAGCATTTTGAGTAATTTGCCGATTAGTTTCAGTACGGCTTGCATCACAATTAACTATTTTTTGCTAGGCATTCATTGTGGAACAAAAGTGATTTTCTCGGCGAGTTAAGCATTTTGAGTAATTTGCCGATTGGTTTCAGAACGTCTTGCATTGAAATTTACTATTTTTTGCCAGACATTCATTGTGGAACAAAAGTGATTTTCTCGGCGAGTTAAGCATTTTGAGTAATTTGCCGATTGGTTTCAGAACGGCTTGCATTGAAATTAACTATTTTTTGCGAACCATTCATTGTGGAACAAAAGTGGTTTTCTCGGCGAGTTAAGCATTTTGAGTAATTTGCCGATTGGTTTCAGAACGCCTTGCATTGAAATTTACTATTTTTTGCCAGCCATTCATTGTGGAACAAAAATGATTTTCCCGGCGAGTTAAGCATTTTGAGTAATTTGCCGATTGGTTTCAGAACGGCTTGCATTGAATTTCACTATGCTTTGCCAGGCATTCATTCTGGAACAAAAGTGATTTTCTCGGCGAGTTAAGCATTTTGAGTAATTTGCCGATTGGTTTCAGAACGTCTTGCATTGAATTTAACTATTTTTTGCGAACCATTCATTGTGGAACATAAGTGTTTTTCTCGGCGAGTTAAGCATTTTGAGTAATTTGCCGATTGGTTTCAGAATGTCTTTCATTGAAATTAACTATTTTTTGCCAACCATTCATTGTGGGAAAAAAGTGATTTTCTCGGCGAGTTAAGCATTTTGAGTAATTTGCCGATTGGTTTCAGAACGTCTTGCATTGAAATTTACTATTTTTTGCCAGCCATTCATTGTGGAACAAAAATGATTTTCCCGGCGAGTTCAGCATTTTGAGTAATTTGCCGATTGGTTTCAGAACGGCTTGCATTGAATTTCACTATTTTTTGCGAACCATTCATTGTGGAACAAAAGTGGTTTTCTCGGCGAGTTAAGCATTTTGAGTAATTTGCCGATTGGTTTCAGAATGTCTTGCATTGAAATTAACTATTTTTTGCCAACCATTCATTGTGGGAAAAAAGTGATTTTCTCGGCGAGTTAAGCATTTTGAGTAATTTGCCGATTAGTTTCAGAACGGCTTGCATCACAATTAACTATTTTTTGCTAGGCATTCATTGTGGAACAAAAGTGAGTTTCTCGGCGAGTTAAGCATTTTGAGTAATTTGCCGATTGGTTTCAGAACGTCTTGCATTGAAATTTACTATTTTTTGCCAGACATTCGTTGTGGGAAAAAACTGATTTTCTCGGCGAGTTAAGCATTTTGAGTAATTTGCCGATTGGTTTCAGAACGGCTTGCATCGAAATTAACTATTTTTTGCCAGACATTCATTGTGGGGAAAATGTGATTTTCTCGGCGAGTTAACCATTTTGAGTAATTTGCCGATTAGTTTCAGAACGGCTTGCATCACAATTAACAATTTTTTGCTAGGCATTCATTGTGGAACAAAAGTGATTTTCTCGGCGAGTTAAGCATTTTGAGTAATTTGCCGATTGGTTTGAGAACGTCTTACATTGAAATTTACTATTTTTTGCCAGACATTCATTGTGGAACAAAAGTGATTTTCTCGGGGAGTTAAGCATTTTGAGTAATTTGCCGATTGGTTTCAGAACGGCTTGCATTGAAATTCACTATTTTTTGCCAGACATTCATTGTGGAAAGAAAGTGATTTTCTCGGCGAGTTAAGCATTTTGAGTAATTTGCCGATTGGTTTCAGAACGTCTTGCATTGAAATTAACTATTTTTTGCGAACCATTCATTGTGGAACAAAAGTGGTTTTCTCGGCGAGTTAAGCATTTTGAGTAATTTGCCGATTGGTTTCAGAATGTCTTGCATTGAAATTAACTATTTTTTGCCAACCATTCATTGTGGGGAAAAAAGTGATTTTCTCGGCGAGTTAAGCATTTTGAGTAATTTACCGATTGGTTTCAGAACGGCTTGCATTGGAATTTACTATTTTTTGCCAGACATTCTTTGTGGGAAAAAACTGATTTTCTCGGCGAGTTAAGCATTTTGAGTAATTTGCCGACTGGTTTCAGAACGTCTTCCATTGAAGTTTACTATTTTTTGCCAACCATTCATTGTGGGAAAAAAGTGATTTTCTCGGCGAGTTAAGCATTTTGAGTAATTTGCCGATTGGTTTCAGAACGGCTTGCATCACAATTAACTATTTTTTGCCAGGCATTGATTGTGGAAAAAAAGTGATTTTTCTCGGCGAGTTAAGCATTTTGAGTAATTTGCCGATTGGTTTCAGAACGGCTTGCATCGAAATTAACTATTTTTTGCGAGGCATTCATTGTGGAACAAACGTGATTTTCTCGGTGAGTTAAGCATTTTGAGTAATTTGCCGATTGGTTTGAGAACGTCTTACATTGAAATTTACTATTTTTTGCCAGACATTCATTGTGGAACAAAAGTGATTTTCTCGGCGAGTTAAGCATTTTGAGTAATTTGCCGATTGGTTTCAGAACGTCTTGCATTGAAATTCACTATTTTTTGCCAGACATTCATTGTGGAAAGAAAGTGATTTTCTCGGCGAGTTAAGCATTTTGAGTAATTTGCCGATTGGTTTCAGAACGTCTTGCATTGAAATTAACTATTTTTTGCGAACCATTCATTGTGGAACAAAAGTGGTTTTCTCGGCGAGTTAAGCATTTTGAGTAATTTGCCGATTGGTTTCAGAATGTCTGTCATTGAAATTAACTATTTTTTGCCAACCATTCATTGTGGGAAAAAAGTGATTTTCTCGGCGAGTTAAGCATTTTGAGTAATTTGCCGATTGGTTTCAGAACGTCTTGCATTGAATTTCACTATTTTTTGCGAACCATTCATTGTGGAACAAAAGTGGTTTTCTCGGCGAGTTAAGCATTTTGAGTAATTTGCCGATTGGTTTCAGAATGTCTTGCATTGAAATTAACTATTTTTTGCCAACCATTCATTGTGGGAAAAAAGTGATTTTCTCGGCGAGTTAAGCATTTTGAGCAATTTGCCGATTAGTTTCAGAACGTCTTGCATTGAAATTTACTATTTTTTGCCAGACATTCATTGTGGAACAAAAGTGATTTTCTCGGCGAGTTAAGCATTTTGAGTAATTTGCCGATTGGTTTCAGAACGGCTTGCATTGAAATTCACTATTTTTTGCCAGACATTCATTGTGGAAAGAAAGTGATTTTGTCGGCGAGTTAGGCATTTTGAGTAATTTGCCGATTGGTTTCAGAACGTCTTGCATTGAAATTAACTATTTTTTGCGAACCATTCATTGTGGAACAAAAGTGGTTTTCTCGGCGAGTTAAGCATTTTGAGTAATTTGCCGATTGGTTTTTTGAACGTCTTGCATTGAAATTTACTATTTTTTGCCAGCCATTCATTGTGGAACAAAAATGATTTTCCCGGCGAGTTAAGCATTTTGAGTAATTTGCCGATTGGTTTCAGAAGGGCTTGCATTGAATTTCACTATGCTTTGCCAGGCATTCATTCTGGAACAAAAGTGATTTTCTCGGCGAGTTAAGCATTTTGAATAATTTTCCGATTGGTTTCAGAACGGCTTGCATTGAAATTAACTATTTTTTGCCAGACATTCATTGTGGAACAAAAGTGATTTTCTCGGCGAGATAAGCATTTTGAGTAATCAGAACGTCTTGCATTGAAATTTATTAATTTTTTGCCAGACATTCATTGTGGAACAAAAGTGATTTTCTCGGCGAGTTAAGCATTTTGAGTAATTTGCCGATTGGTTTCAGAACGTCTTGCATTGAAATTTACTATTTTTTGCCAGACATTCATTGTGGAACAAAAGTGATTTTCTCGGCGAGTTAAGCATTTTGAGTAATTTACCGATTGGTTTCAGAACGGCTTGCATTGGAATTTACTATTTTTTGCCAGACATTCGTTGTGGGAAAAAACTAATTTTCTCGGCGAGTTAAGCATTTTGAGTAATTTGCCGATTGGTTTCAGAACGGCTTGCATCGAAATTAACTATTTTTTGCCAGACATTCATTGTGGAACAAAAGTGATTTTCTCGGCGAGTTAAGCATTTTGAGTAATTTGCCGATTGGTTTCAGAACGGCTTGCATTGAAATTCACTATTTTTTGCCAGACATTCATTGTGGAAAGAAAGTGATTTTCTCGGCGAGTTAAGCATTTTGAGTAATTTGCCGATTGGTTTCAGAACGTCTTGCATTGAAATTAACTATTTTTTGCGAACCATTCATTTTGGAACAAAAGTGTATTTCTCGGCGAGTTAAGCATTTTGAGTAATTTGCCGATTGGTTTCAGAATGTCTTGCATTGAAATTAACTATTTTTTGCCAACCATTCATTGTGGGGAAATAAGTGATTTTCTCGGCGAGTTAAGCATTTTGAGTAATTTACCGATTGGTTTCAGAACGGCTTGCATTGGAATTTACTATTTTTTGCCAGACATTCTTTGTGGGAAAAAACTGATTTTCTCGGCGAGTTAAGCATTTTGAGTAATTTGCCGACTGGTTTCAGAACGTCTTCCATTGAAGTTTACTATTTTTTGCCAACCATTCATTGTGGGAAAAAAGTGATTTTCTCGGCGAGTTAAGCATTTTGAGTAATTTGCCGATTGGTTTCAGAACGGCTTGCATCGAAATTAACTATTTTTTGCCAGACGTTCATTGTGGGGAAAATGTGATTTTCTCGGCGAGTTAAGCATTTTGAGTAATTTGCCGATTAGTTTCAGAACGGCTTGCATCACAATTAACTATTTTTTGCGAGGCATTCATTGTGGAACAAACGTGATTTTCTCGGCGAGTTAAGCATTTTGAGTAATTTGCCGATTGGTTTCAGAACGTCTTGCATTGAAATTCACTATTTTTTGCCAGACATTCATTGTGGAAAGAAAGTGATTTTCTCGGCGAGTTAAGCATTTTGAGTAATTTGCCGATTGGTTTCAGAACGTCTTGCATTGAAATTAACTATTTTTTGCGAACCATTCATTGTGGAACAAAAGTGGTTTTCTCGGCGAGTTAAGCATTTTGAGTAATTTGCCGATTGGTTTCAGAATGTCTGTCATTGAAATTAACTATTTTTTGCCAACCATTAATTGTGGGAAAAAAGTGATTTTCTCGGCGAGTTAAGCATTTTGAGTAATTTGCCGATTGGTTTCAGAACGTCTTGCATTGATATTTACTATTTTTTGCCAGCCATTCATTGTGGAACAAAAATGATTTTCCCGGCGAGTTCAGCATTTTGAGTAATTTGCCGATTGGTTTCAGAACGGCTTGCATTGAATTTCACTATTTTTTGCGAACCATTCATTGTGGAACAAAAGTGGTTTTCTCGGCGAGTTAAGCATTTTGAGTAATTTGCCGATTGGTTTCAGAACGGCTTGCATCTAAATTAACTATTTTTTGCCAGGCATTGATTGTGGAAAAAAAGTGATTTTTCTCGGCGAGTTAAGCATTTTGAGTAATTTGCCGATTGGTTTCAGAACGGCTTGCATCGAAATTAACTATTTTTTGCCAGACATTCATTGTGGGGAAAATGTGATTTTCTCGGCGAGTTAAGCATTTTGAGTAATTTGCCGATTAGTTTCAGAACGGCTTGCATCACAATTAACTATTTTTTGCGAGGCATTCATTGTGGAACAAACGTGATTTTCTCGGCGAGTTAAGCATTTTGAGTAATTTGCCGATTGGTTTCAGAACGTCTTGCATTGAAATTCACTATTTTTTGCCAGACATTCATTGTGGAAAGAAAGTGATTTTCTCGGCGAGTTAAGCATTTTGAGTAATTTGCCGATTGGTTTCAGAACGTCTTGCATTGAAATTAACTATTTTTTGCGAACCATTCATTGTGGAACAAAAGTGGTTTTCTCGGCGAGTTAAGCATTTTGAGTAATTTGCCGATTGGTTTCAGAATGTCTGTCATTGAAATTAACTATTTTTTGCCAACCATTCATTGTGGGAAAAAAGTGATTTTCTCGGCGAGTTAAGCATTTTGAGTAATTTGCCGATTGGTTTCAGAACGTCTTGCATTGATATTTACTATTTTTTGCCAGCCATTCATTGTGGAACAAAAATGATTTTCCCGGCGAGTTCAGCATTTTGAGTAATTTGCCGATTGGTTTCAGAACGGCTTGCATTGAATTTCACTATTTTTTGCGAACCATTCATTGTGGAACAAAAGTGGTTTTCTCGGCGAGTTAAGCATTTTGAGTAATTTGCCGATTGGTTTCAGAATGTCTTGCATTGAAATTAACTATTTTTTGCCAACCATTCATTGTGGGAAAAAAGTGATTTTCTCGGCGAGTTAAGCATTTTGAGCAATTTGCCGATTAGTTTCAGAACGGCTTGCATCACAATTAACTATTTTTTGCTAGGCATTCATTGTGGAACAAAAGTGAGTTTCCCGGCGAGTTAAGCATTTTGAGTAATTTGCCGATTGGTTTCAGAACGTCTTGCATTGAAATTTACTATTTTTTGCCAGACATTCATTGTGGAACAAAAGTGATTTTCTCGGCGAGTTAAGCATTTTGAGCAATTTGCCGATTAGTTTCAGAACGGCTTGCATCACAATTAACTATTTTTTGCTAGGCATTCATTGTGGAACAAAAGTGAGTTTCTCGGCGAGTTAAGCATTTTGAGTAATTTGCCGATTGGTTTCAGAACGTCTTGCATTGAAATTTACTATTTTTTGCCAGACATTCATTGTGGAACAAAAGTGATTTTCTCGGCGAGTTAAGCATTTTGAGTAATTTGCCGATTGGTTTCAGAACGGCTTGCATTGAAATTTACTATTTTTTGCCAGAAATTCATTCTGGGGGAAAAAGTGATTTTCTCGGCGAGTTAAGCATTTTGAGTAATTTGCCGATTGCTTTCAGAACGGCTTGCATCACAATTAATTATTTTTTGTCAGGCATTCATTGCGGAACAAAAGTGATTTTCTCGGCGAGTTAAGCATTTTGAGTAATTTTGAGTAATTTGCCGATTGGTTTCAGAACGTCTTGCATCAAAATGAAGAATTTTTTGCCAGCCATTCATTCTGGGGAAAAACTGATTTTCTCGGCGAGTTAAGCATTTTGTGTAATTTGCTGATTGGTTTCAGAACGGCTTGCATCGAAATTTACTATTTTTTGCGAACCATTCATTGTGGGGAAAAAGTGATTTTCTCGGCCAGTTAATCATTTTGAGTAATTTGCCGATTGGTTTCAGAACGGTTTGCAACAAAATTAACCATTTTTGCCAGACATTCATTGTGGAAAGAAACTGATTTTCTCGGCGAATTAAGCATTTTGAGTAATTTACCGATTGGTTTCAGAACGTCTTGCATTGGAATTTACTATTTTTTGCCAGACATTCATTGTGGAACAAAAGTGATTTTCTCGGCGAGTTAAGCATTTTGAGTAATTTGCCGATTGGTTTCAGAACGTCTTGCATTGAAATTTACTATTTTTTGCCAGAAATTCATTGTGGAACAAAAGTGATTTTCTCGGCGAGTTAAGCATTTTGAGTAATTTACCGATTGGTTTCAGAACCGGTTGCATCAAAATTAACTATTTTTTGCCAGGCATTCATTGTGGAAAGAAAGTGATTTTCTCGGCGAGTTAAGCATTTTGAGTAATTTACCGATTGGTTTCAGAACGGCTTGCATTGGAATTTACTATTTTTTGCCAGACATTCATTGTGGAACAAAAGTGATTTTCTCGGCGAGTTAAGCATTTTGAGTAATTTTCCGATTGCTTTCAGAACGGCTTGCATTGGAATTTACTATCTTTTGCCAGGCATTCATTGTGGAACAAAAGTGATTTTCTCGGCGAGTTAAGCATTTTGAGTAATTTACCGATTGGTTTCAGAACGGCTTGCATCGGAATTTACTATTTTTTGCCAGATATTCATTGTGGAACAAAAGTGATTTTCTCGGCGAGTTAAGCATTTTGAGTAATTTTCCGATTGGTTTCAGAACGGCTTGCATTGGAATTTACCATCTTTTGCCAGGCATTCATTGTGGAACAAAAGTGATTTTCTCGGCGAGTTAAGCATTTTGAGTAATTTGCCGATTGGTTTCAGAACGGCTGGCATTAAAATTTACTATTTTTTGCCAGACATTGATTGTGGAAAGAAAGTGATTTTCTCGGCGAGTTAAGCATTTTGAGTAATTTGCCGATTGGTTTCAGAACGCCTTGTATCGAAATTAACTATTTTTTGCCAGACATTCATTGTGGAACAAAAGTGATTTTCTCGGTGAGTTAAGCATTTTGAGTAATTTGCAGATTGGTTTCAGAACATCTTGCATTGAAATTAACTATTTCTGGAACCAATCGGCAAATTACTCAAAATGCTTAACTCGTCGAGAAAATCACTTTTGTTCCACAATGAATGTCTGGCAAAAAATAGTAAATTTCAATGCAAGACGTTCTGAAACCAAAAATTTACCATTTTTTGCCAGATATTCATTGTGGGCAAAATGTGATTTTCTCGGCGAGTGAAGCATTTTGAGTAATTTGCCGATTGGTTTCAGAACGGCTTGCATCAAAATTAACGATTTTTTGCCAGACATTCATTGTGGAACAAAAGTGATTTTCTCGGTGAGTTAAGCATTTTGAGTAATTTGCCGATTGGTTTCAGAACGGCTTGCATCACAATTAACTATTTTTGCCAGACATTCATTGTGGAAAGAAAGTGATTTTCTCGGCGAGTTAAGCATTTTGAGTAATTTGCCGATTGGTTTCAGAACGTCTTGCATCAAAATGAAGAATTTTTTGCCAGCCATTCATTCTGGGGAAAAACTGATTTTCTCGGCGAGTTAAGCATTTTGTGTAATTTGCCGATTGGTTTCAGAACGGCTTGCATCGAAATTAACTATTTTTTGCGAACCATTCATTGTGGGGAAAAAGTGATTTTCTCGGCCAGTTAATCATTTTGAGTAATTTGCCGATTGGTTTCAGAACGGTTTGCAACAAAATTAACCATTTTTGCCAGACATTCATTGTGGAAAGAAACTGATTTTCTCGGCGAATTAAGCATTTTGAGTAATTTACCGATTGGTTTCAGAACGTCTTGCATTGGAATTTACTATTTTTTGCCAGACATTCATTGTGGAACAAAAGTGATTTTCTCGGCGAGTTAAGCATTTTGAGTAATTTGCCGATTGGTTTCAGAACGTCTTGCATTGAAATTTACTATTTTTTGCCAGAAATTCATTGTGGAACAAAAGTGATTTTCTCGGCGAGTTAAGCATTTTGAGTAATTTACCGATTGGTTTCAGAACCGGTTGCATCAAAATTAACTATTTTTTGCCCGGCATTCATTGTGGAAAGAAAGTGATTTTCTCGGCGAGTTAAGCATTTTGAGTAATTTACCGATTGGTTTCAGAACGGCTTGCATTGGAATTTACTATTTTTTGCCAGACATTCATTGTGGAACAAAAGTGATTTTCTCGGCGAGTTAAGCATTTTGAGTAATTTTCCGATTGGTTTCAGAACGGCTTGCATTGGAATTTACTATCTTTTGCCAGGCATTCATTGTGGAACAAAAGTGATTTTCTCGGCGAGTTAAGCATTTTGAGTAATTTGCCGATTGGTTTCAGAACGTCTTGCATTGAAATTAACTATTTCTGCAACCAATCGGCAAATTACTCAAAATGCTTAACTCGTCGAGAAAATCACTTTTGTTCCACAATGAATGTCTGGCAAAAAATAGTAAATTTCAATGCAAGACGTTCTGAAACCAAAAATTTACCATTTTTTGCCAGACATTCATTGTGGGGAAAATGTGATTTTCTCGGCGACTTAAGCATTTTGAGTAATTTGCCGATTAGTTTCAGAACGGCTTGCATCACAATTAACTATTTTTTGCCAGGCATTCATTGTGGAACAAAAGTGATTTTCTCGGCGAGTTCAGCATTTTGAGTAATTTGCCGATTGGTTTCAGAACGTCTTGCATTAAAATTTACTATTTTTTGCCAGACATTCATTGTGGAACAAAAGTGATTTTTTTCGGCGAGTTAAGCATGTTGAGTAATTTGCCGATTAGTTTCAGAACGGCTTGCATCACAATTAACTATTTTTGCCAGGCATTCATTGTGGGAAAAAAGTGATTTTCTCGGCGAGTTAAGCATTTTGAGTAATTTGCCGATTGGTTTCAGAACGTCTTGCATTGAAATTTACTATTTTTTGCCAGACATTCGTTGTGGGAAAAAACTGATTTTCTCGGCGTGTTAAGCATTTTGAGTAATTTGCCGATTGGTTTCAGAACGTCTTGCATTGAAATTTACTATTTTTTGCCAGCCATTCATTGTGGAACAAAAGTGATTTTCTCGGCGAGTGAAGCATTTTGAGTAATTTGCCGATTGGTTTCAGAACGGCTTGCATTGGAATTTACTATTTTTTGCCAGACATTCGTTGTGGGAAAAAACTGATTTTCTCGGCGAGTTAAGCATTCTGAGTAATTTGCCGATTGGTTTCAGAACGTCTTGCATTGAAATTTACTATTTTTTGCCAGACATTCATTGTGGAACAAAAGGGATTTTCACGGCGAGTTAAGCATGTTGAGTAATTTGCCGATTGGTTTCAGAACGGCTTGCATTGAAATTTACCATTTTTTGCCAGGCATTCATTGTGGGGAAAAACTGATTTTCTCGGCGAGTTAAGCATTTTGAGTAATTTGCCGATTGGTTTCAGAACGGTTTGCATCAGAATTAACTATTTTTTGCCAGGCATTCATTGTGGAACAAAAGTGATTTTCTCGGCGAGTTAAGCATTTTGAGTAATTTGCCGATTGGTTTCAGAACGGCTTGCATCGAAATTAACTATTTTTTGCTAGCCATTCATTGTGGAACAAAAGTGATTTTCTCGGCGAGTTAAGCATTTTGAGTAATTTGCCGATTGCTTTCAGAACGGCTTGCATCACAATTAATTATTTTTTGTCAGGCATTCATTGCGGAACAAAAGTGATTTTCTCGGCGAGTTAAGCATTTTGAGTAATTTACCGAATGGTTTCAGAACGGCTTGCATCGGAATTTACTATTTTTTGCCAGATATTCATTGTGGAACAAAAGTGATTTTCTCGGCGAGTTAAGCATTTTGAGTAATTTTCCGATTGGTTTCAGAACGGCTTGCATTGGAATTTACTATCTTTTGCCAGGCATTCATTGTGGAACAAAAGTGATTTTCTCGGCGAGTTAAGCATTTTGAGTAATTTGCCGATTGGTTTCAGAACGGCTGGCATTAAAATTTACTATTTTTTGCCAGACATTGATTGTGGAAAGAAAGTGATTTTCTCGGCGAGTTAAGCATTTTGAGTAATTTGCCGATTGGTTTCAGAACGGCTTGTATCGAAATTAACTATTTTTTGCCAGACATTCATTGTGGAACAAAAGTGATTTTCTCGGTGAGTTAAGCATTTTGAGTAATTTGCAGATTGGTTTCAGAACATCTTGCATTGAAATTAACTATTTCTGAAACCAATCGGCAAATTACTCAAAATGCTTAACTCGTCGAGAAAATCACTTTTGTTCCACAATGAATGTCTGGCAAAAAATAGTAAATTTCAATGCAAGACGTTCTGAAACCAAAAATTTACCATTTTTTGCCAGATATTCATTGTGGGCAAAATGTGATTTTCTCGGCGAGTGAAGCATTTTGAGTAATTTGCCGATTGGTTTCAGAACGGCTTGCATCAAAATTAACGATTTTTTGCCAGACATTCATTGTGGAACAAAAGTGATTTTCTCGGTGAGTTAAGCATTTTGAGTAATTTGCCGATTGGTTTCAGAACGGCTTGCATCACAATTAACTATTTTTGCCAGACATTCATTGTGGAAAGAAAGTGATTTTCTCGGCGAGTTAAGCATTTTGAGTAATTTGCCGATTGGTTTCAGAATGTCTTGCATCAAAATGAAGAATTTTTTGCCAGCCATTCATTCTGGGGAAAAACTGATTTTCTCGGCGAGTTAAGCATTTTGTGTAATTTGCCGATTGGTTTCAGAACGGCTTGCATCGAAATTAACTATTTTTTGCGAACCATTCATTGTGGGGAAAAAGTGATTTTCTCGGCCAGTTAATCATTTTGAGTAATTTGCCGATTGGTTTCAGAACGGTTTGCAACAAAATTAACCATTTTTGCCAGACATTCATTGTGGAAAGAAACTGATTTTCTCGGCGAATTAAGCATTTTGAGTAATTTGCCGATTGGTTTCAGAACGTCTTGCATTGGAATTTACTATTTTTTGCCAGACATTCATTGTGGAACAAAAGTGATTTTCTCGGCGAGTTAAGCATTTTGAGTAATTTGCCGATTGGTTTCAGAACGTCTTGCATTGAAATTTACTATTTTTTGCCAGAAATTCATTGTGGAACAAAAGTGATTTTCTCGGCGAGTTAAGCATTTTGAGTAATTTACCGATTGGTTTCAGAACCGGTTGCATCAAAATTAACTATTTTTTGCCAGGCATTCATTGTGGAAAGAAAGTGATTTTCTCGGCGAGTTAAGCATTTTGAGTAATTTACCGATTGGTTTCAGAACGGCTTGCATTGGAATTTACTATTTTTTGCCAGACATTCATTGTGGAACAAAAGTGATTTTCTCGGCGAGTTAAGCATTTTGAGTAATTTTCCGATTGGTTTCAGAACGGCTTGCATTGGAATTTACTATCTTTTGCCAGGCATTCATTGTGGAACAAAAGTGATTTTCTCGGCGAGTTAAGCATTTTGAGTAATTTGCCGATTGGTTTCAGAACGTCTTGCATTGAAATTAACTATTTCTGCAACCAATCGGCAAATTACTCAAAATGCTTAACTCGTCGAGAAAATCACTTTTGTTCCACAATGAATGTCTGGCAAAAAATAGTAAATTTCAATGCAAGACGTTCTGAAACCAAAAATTTACCATTTTTTGCCAGACATTCATTGTGGGGAAAATGTGATTTTCTCGGCGACTTAAGCATTTTGAGTAATTTGCCGATTAGTTTCAGAACGGCTTGCATCACAATTAACTATTTTTTGCCAGGCATTCATTGTGGAACAAAAGTGATTTTCTCGGCGAGTTCAGCATTTTGAGTAATTTGCCGATTGGTTTCAGAACGTCTTGCATTAAAATTTACTATTTTTTGCCAGACATTCATTGTGGAACAAAAGTGATTTTTTTCGGCGAGTTAAGCATGTTGAGTAATTTGCCGATTAGTTTCAGAACGGCTTGCATCACAATTAACTATTTTTGCCAGGCATTCATTGTGGGAAAAAAGTGATTTTCTCGGCGAGTTAAGCATTTTGAGTAATTTGCCGATTGGTTTCAGAACGTCTTGCATTGAAATTTACTATTTTTTGCCAGACATTCGTTGTGGGAAAAAACTGATTTTCTCGGCGTGTTAAGCATTTTGAGTAATTTGCCGATTGGTTTCAGAACGTCTTGCATTGAAATTTACTATTTTTTGCCAGCCATTCATTGTGGAACAAAAGTGATTTTCTCGGCGAGTGAAGCATTTTGAGTAATTTGCCGATTGGTTTCAGAACGGCTTGCATTGGAATTTACTATTTTTTGCCAGACATTCGTTGTGGGAAAAAACTGATTTTCTCGGCGAGTTAAGCATTCTGAGTAATTTGCCGATTGGTTTCAGAACGTCTTGCATTGAAATTTACTATTTTTTGCCAGACATTCATTGTGGAACAAAAGGGATTTTCACGGCGAGTTAAGCATGTTGAGTAATTTGCCGATTGGTTTCAGAACGGCTTGCATTGAAATTTACCATTTTTTGCCAGGCATTCATTGTGGGGAAAAACTGATTTTCTCGGCGAGTTAAGCATTTTGAGTAATTTGCCGATTGGTTTCAGAACGGTTTGCATCAGAATTAACTATTTTTTGCCAGGCATTCATTGTGGAACAAAAGTGATTTTCTCGGCGAGTTAAGCATTTTGAGTAATTTGCCGATTGGTTTCAGAACGGCTTGCATCGAAATTAACTATTTTTTGCTAGCCATTCATTGTGGAACAAAAGTGATTTTCTCGGCGAGTTAAGCATTTTGAGTAATTTGCCGATTGCTTTCAGAACGGCTTGCATCACAATTAATTATTTTTTGTCAGGCATTCATTGCGGAACAAAAGTGATTTTCTCGGCGAGTTAAGCATTTTGAGTAATTTACCGAATGGTTTCAGAACGGCTTGCATCGGAATTTACTATTTTTTGCCAGATATTCATTGTGGAACAAAAGTGATTTTCTCGGCGAGTTAAGCATTTTGAGTAATTTTCCGATTGGTTTCAGAACGGCTTGCATTGGAATTTACTATCTTTTGCCAGGCATTCATTGTGGAACAAAAGTGATTTTCTCGGCGAGTTAAGCATTTTGAGTAATTTGCCGATTGGTTTCAGAACGGCTGGCATTAAAATTTACTATTTTTTGCCAGACATTGATTGTGGAAAGAAAGTGATTTTCTCGGCGAGTTAAGCATTTTGAGTAATTTGCCGATTGGTTTCAGAACGGCTTGTATCGAAATTAACTATTTTTTGCCAGACATTCATTGTGGAACAAAAGTGATTTTCTCGGTGAGTTAAGCATTTTGAGTAATTTGCAGATTGGTTTCAGAACATCTTGCATTGAAATTAACTATTTCTGAAACCAATCGGCAAATTACTCAAAATGCTTAACTCGTCGAGAAAATCACTTTTGTTCCACAATGAATGTCTGGCAAAAAATAGTAAATTTCAATGCAAGACGTTCTGAAACCAAAAATTTACCATTTTTTGCCAGATATTCATTGTGGGCAAAATGTGATTTTCTCGGCGAGTGAAGCATTTTGAGTAATTTGCCGATTGGTTTCAGAACGGCTTGCATCAAAATTAACGATTTTTTGCCAGACATTCATTGTGGAACAAAAGTGATTTTCTCGGTGAGTTAAGCATTTTGAGTAATTTGCCGATTGGTTTCAGAACGGCTTGCATCACAATTAACTATTTTTGCCAGACATTCATTGTGGAAAGAAAGTGATTTTCTCGGCGAGTTAAGCATTTTGAGTAATTTGCCGATTGGTTTCAGAACGTCTTGCATCAAAATGAAGAATTTTTTGCCAGCCATTCATTCTGGGGAAAAACTGATTTTCTCGGCGAGTTAAGCATTTTGTGTAATTTGCCGATTGGTTTCAGAACGGCTTGCATCGAAATTAACTATTTTTTGCGAACCATTCATTGTGGGGAAAAAGTGATTTTCTCGGCCAGTTAATCATTTTGAGTAATTTGCCGATTGGTTTCAGAACGGTTTGCAACAAAATTAACCATTTTTGCCAGACATTCATTGTGGAAAGAAACTGATTTTCTCGGCGAATTAAGCATTTTGAGTAATTTGCCGATTGGTTTCAGAACGTCTTGCATTGGAATTTACTATTTTTTGCCAGACATTCATTGTGGAACAAAAGTGATTTTCTCGGCGAGTTAAGCATTTTGAGTAATTTGCCGATTGGTTTCAGAACGTCTTGCATTGAAATTTACTATTTTTTGCCAGAAATTCATTGTGGAACAAAAGTGATTTTCTCGGCGAGTTAAGCATTTTGAGTAATTTACCGATTGGTTTCAGAACCGGTTGCATCAAAATTAACTATTTTTTGCCAGGCATTCATTGTGGAAAGAAAGTGATTTTCTCGGCGAGTTAAGCATTTTGAGTAATTTACCGATTGGTTTCAGAACGGCTTGCATTGGAATTTACTATTTTTTGCCAGACATTCATTGTGGAACAAAAGTGATTTTCTCGGCGAGTTAAGCATTTTGAGTAATTTTCCGATTGGTTTCAGAACGGCTTGCATTGGAATTTACTATCTTTTGCCAGGCATTCATTGTGGAACAAAAGTGATTTTCTCGGCGAGTTAAGCATTTTGAGTAATTTGCCGATTGGTTTCAGAACGTCTTGCATTGAAATTAACTATTTCTGCAACCAATCGGCAAATTACTCAAAATGCTTAACTCGTCGAGAAAATCACTTTTGTTCCACAATGAATGTCTGGCAAAAAATAGTAAATTTCAATGCAAGACGTTCTGAAACCAAAAATTTACCATTTTTTGCCAGACATTCATTGTGGGGAAAATGTGATTTTCTCGGCGACTTAAGCATTTTGAGTAATTTGCCGATTAGTTTCAGAACGGCTTGCATCACAATTAACTATTTTTTGCCAGGCATTCATTGTGGAACAAAAGTGATTTTCTCGGCGAGTTAAGCATTTTGAGTAATTTGCCGATTGGTTTCAGAACGTCTTGCATTAAAATTTACTATTTTTTGCCAGACATTCATTGTGGAACAAAAGTGATTTTTTTCGGCGAGTTAAGCATGTTGAGTAATTTGCCGATTAGTTTCAGAACGGCTTGCATCACAATTAACTATTTTTGCCAGGCATTCATTGTGGGAAAAAAGTGATTTTCTCGGCGAGTTAAGCATTTTGAGTAATTTGCCGATTGGTTTCAGAACGTCTTGCATTGAAATTTACTATTTTTTGCCAGACATTCGTTGTGGGAAAAAACTGATTTTCTCGGCGTGTTAAGCATTTTGAGTAATTTGCCGATTGGTTTCAGAACGTCTTGCATTGAAATTTACTATTTTTTGCCAGCCATTCATTGTGGAACAAAAGTGATTTTCTCGGCGAGTGAAGCATTTTGAGTAATTTGCCGATTGGTTTCAGAACGGCTTGCATTGGAATTCACTATTTTTTGCCAGACATTCGTTGTGGGAAAAAACTGATTTTCTCGGCGAGTTAAGCATTCTGAGTAATTTGCCGATTGGTTTCAGAACGTCTTGCATTGAAATTTACTATTTTTTGCCAGACATTCATTGTGGAACAAAAGGGATTTTCACGGCGAGTTAAGCATGTTGAGTAATTTGCCGATTGGTTTCAGAACGGCTTGCATTGAAATTTACCATTTTTTGCCAGGCATTCATTGTGGGGAAAAAGTGATTTTCTCGGCGAGTTAAGCATTTTGAGTAATTTGCCGATTGGTTTCAGAACGGTTTGCATCAGAATTAACTATTTTTTGCCAGGCATTCATTGTGGAACAAAAGTGATTTTCTCGGCGAGTTAAGCATTTTGAGTAATTTGCCGATTGGTTTCAGAACGGCTTGCATCGAAATTAACTATTTTTTGCCAGCCATTCATTGTGGAACAAAAGTGATTTTCTCGGCGAGTTAAGCATTTTGAGTAATTTGCCGATTGGTTTCAGAACGGCTTGCATTGAAATTTACTATTTTTTGCCAGACATTCATTGTGGGGGGAAAAGTGATTTTCCCGGCGAGTTAAGCATTTTGAGTAATTTGCCGATTGGTTTCAGAACGGCTTGCATTGAAATTAACTATTTTTTGCCATACATTCATTGTGAAAAGAAACTGATTTTCCGGCGAGTAAAGCATTTTGAGTAATTTATCGATTGGTTTCAGAACGGCTTGCATTGAAATTAACTATTTTTTGCCAAACATTCATTGTGGAACAAAAGTGATTTTCTCGGCGAGATAAGCATTTTGAGTAATTTGCCGATTAGTTTCAGAACGGCTTGCATTGGAATTTACTATTTTTTGCCAGACATTCATTGTGGAACAAAAGTGATTTTCTCGGCGAGTTAAGCATTTTGAGTAATTTTCCGATTGGTTTCAGAACGGCTTGCATTGGAATTTACTATCTTTTGCCAGGCATTCATTGTGGAACAAAAGTGATTTTCTCGGCGAGTTAAGCATTTTGAGTAATTTGCCGATTGGTTTCAGAACGTCTTGCATTGAAATTAACTATTTCTGCAACCAATCGGCAAATTACTCAAAATGCTTAACTCGTCGAGAAAATCACTTTTGTTCCACAATGAATGTCTGGCAAAAAATAGTAAATTTCAATGCAAGACGTTCTGAAACCAAAAATTTACCATTTTTTGCCAGACATTCATTGTGGGGAAAATGTGATTTTCTCGGCGAGTTAAGCATTTTGAGTAATTTGCCGATTAGTTTCAGAACGGCTTGCATCACAATTAACTATTTTTTGCCAGGCATTCATTGTGGAACAAAAGTGATTTTCTCGGCGAGTTAAGCATTTTGAGTAATTTGCCGATTGGTTTCAGAACGTCTTGCATTAAAATTTACTATTTTTTGCCAGACATTCATTGTGGAACAAAAGTGATTTTTTTCGGCGAGTTAAGCATGTTGAGTAATTTGCCGATTAGTTTCAGAACGGCTTGCATCACAATTAACTATTTTTGCCAGGCATTCATTGTGGGAAAATAGTGATTTTCTCGGCGAGTTAAGCATTTTGAGTAATTTGCCGATTGGTTTCAGAACGTCTTGCATTGAAATTTACTATTTTTTGCCAGACATTCGTTGTGGGAAAAAACTGATTTTCTCGGCGTGTTAAGCATTTTGAGTAATTTGCCGATTGGTTTCAGAACGTCTTGCATTGAAATTTACTATTTTTTGCCAGCCATTCATTGTGGAACAAAAGTGATTTTCTCGGCGAGTGAAGCATTTTGAGTAATTTGCCGATTGGTTTCAGAACGGCTTGCATTGGAATTTACTATTTTTTGCCAGACATTCGTTGTGGGAAAAAACTGATTTTCTCGGCGAGTTAAGCATACTGAGTAATTTGCCGATTGGTTTCAGAACGTCTTGCATTGAAATTTACTATTTTTTGCCAGACATTCATTGTGGAACAAAAGGGATTTTCACGGCGAGTTAAGCATGTTGAGTAATTTGCCGATTGGTTTCAGAACGGCTTGCATTGAAATTTACCATTTTTTGCCAGGCATTCATTGTGGGGAAAAAGTGATTTTCTCGGCGAGTTAAGCATTTTGAGTAATTTGCCGATTGGTTTCAGAACGGTTTGCATCAGAATTAACTATTTTTTGCCAGGCATTCATTGTGGAACAAAAGTGATTTTCTCGGCGAGTTAAGCATTTTGAGTAATTTGCCGATTGGTTTCAGAACGGCTTGCATCGAAATTAACTATTTTTTGCCAGCCATTCATTGTGGAACAAAAGTGATTTTCTCGGCGAGTTAAGCATTTTGAGTAATTTGCCGATTGCTTTCAGAACGGCTTGCATCACAATTAATTATTTTTTGTCAGGCATTCATTGCGGAACAAAAGTGATTTTCTCGGCGAGTTAAGCATTTTGAGTAATTTACCGATTGGTTTCAGAACGGCTTGCATCGGAATTTACTATTTTTTGCCAGATATTCATTGTGGAACAAAAGTGATTTTCTCGGCGAGTTAAGCATTTTGAGTAATTTTCCGATTGGTTTCAGAACGGCTTGCATTGGAATTTACTATCTTTTGCCAGGCATTCATTGTGGAACAAAAGTGATTTTCTCGGCGAGTTAAGCATTTTGAGTAATTTGCCGATTGGTTTCAGAACGGCTGGCATTAAAATTTACTATTTTTTGCCAGACATTGATGGTGGAAAGAAAGTGATTTTCTCGGCGAGTTAAGCATTTTGAGTAATTTGCCGATTGGTTTCAGAACGGCTTGTATCGAAATTAACTATTTTTTGCCAGACATTCATTGTGGAACAAAAGTGATTTTCTCGGTGAGTTAAGCATTTTGAGTAATTTGCAGATTGGTTTCAGAACATCTTGCATTGAAATTAACTATTTCTGAAACCAATCGGCAAATTACTCAAAATGCTTAACTCGTCGAGAAAATCACTTTTGTTCCACAATGAATGTCTGGCAAAAAATAGTAAATTTCAATGCAAGACGTTCTGAAACCAAAAATTTACCATTTTTTGCCAGATATTCATTGTGGGCAAAATGTGATTTTCTCGGCGAGTGAAGCATTTTGAGTAATTTGCCGATTGGTTTCAGAACGGCTTGCATCAAAATTAACGATTTTTTGCCAGACATTCATTGTGGAACAAAAGTGATTTTCTCGGTGAGTTAAGCATTTTGAGTAATTTGCCGATTGGTTTCAGAACGGCTTGCATCACAATTAACTATTTTTGCCAGACATTCATTGTGGAAAGAAAGTGATTTTCTCGGCGAGTTAAGCATTTTGAGTAATTTGCCGATTGGTTTCAGAACGTCTTGCATCAAAATGAAGAATTTTTTGCCAGCCATTCATTCTGGGGAAAAACTGATTTTCTCGGCGAGTTAAGCATTTTGTGTAATTTGCCGATTGGTTTCAGAACGGCTTGCATCGAAATTAACTATTTTTTGCGAGCCATTCATTGTGGGGAAAAAGTGATTTTCTCGGCCAGTTAATCATTTTGAGTAATTTGCCGATTGGTTTCAGAACGGTTTGCAACAAAATTAACCATTTTTGCCAGACATTCATTGTGGAAAGAAACTGATTTTCTCGGCGAATTAAGCATTTTGAGTAATTTGCCGATTGGTTTCAGAACGTCTTGCATTGGAATTTACTATTTTTTGCCAGACATTCATTGTGGAACAAAAGTGATTTTCTCGGCGAGTTAAGCATTTTGAGTAATTTGCCGATTGGTTTCAGAACGTCTTGCATTGAAATTTACTATTTTTTGCCAGAAATTCATTGTGGAACAAAAGTGATTTTCTCGGCGAGTTAAGCATTTTGAGTAATTTACCGATTGGTTTCAGAACCGGTTGCATCAAAATTAACTATTTTTTGCCAGGCATTCATTGTGGAAAGAAAGTGATTTTCTCGGCGAGTTAAGCATTTTGAGTAATTTACCGATTGGTTTCAGAACGGCTTGCATTGGAATTTACTATTTTTTGCCAGACATTCATTGTGGAACAAAAGTGATTTTCTCGGCGAGTTAAGCATTTTGAGTAATTTTCCGATTGGTTTCAGAACGGCTTGCATTGGAATTTACTATCTTTTGCCAGGCATTCATTGTGGAACAAAAGTGATTTTCTCGGCGAGTTAAGCATTTTGAGTAATTTGCCGATTGGTTTCAGAACGTCTTGCATTGAAATTAACTATTTCTGCAACCAATCGGCAAATTACTCAAAATGCTTAACTCGTCGAGAAAATCACTTTTGTTCCACAATGAATGTCTGGCAAAAAATAGTAAATTTCAATGCAAGACGTTCTGAAACCAAAAATTTACCATTTTTTGCCAGACATTCATTGTGGGGAAAATGTGATTTTCTCGGCGACTTAAGCATTTTGAGTAATTTGCCGATTAGTTTCAGAACGGCTTGCATCACAATTAACTATTTTTTGCCAGGCATTCATTGTGGAACAAAAGTGATTTTCTCGGCGAGTTAAGCATTTTGAGTAATTTGCCGATTGGTTTCAGAACGTCTTGCATTAAAATTTACTATTTTTTGCCAGACATTCATTGTGGAACAAAAGTGATTTTTTCGGCGAGTTAAGCATGTTGAGTAATTTGCCGATTAGTTTCAGAACGGCTTGCATCACAATTAACTATTTTTGCCAGGCATTCATTGTGGGAAAAAAGTGATTTTCTCGGCGAGTTAAGCATTTTGAGTAATTTGCCGATTGGTTTCAGAACGTCTTGCATTGAAATTTACTATTTTTTGCCAGACATTCGTTGTGGGAAAAAACTGATTTTCTCGGCGTGTTAAGCATTTTGAGTAATTTGCCGATTGGTTTCAGAACGTCTTGCATTGAAATTTACTATTTTTTGCCAGCCATTCATTGTGGAACAAAAGTGATTTTCTCGGCGAGTGAAGCATTTTGAGTAATTTGCCGATTGGTTTCAGAACGGCTTGCATTGGAATTTACTATTTTTTGCCAGACATTCGTTGTGGGAAAAAACTGATTTTCTCGGCGAGTTAAGCATTCTGAGTAATTTGCCGATTGGTTTCAGAACGTCTTGCATTGAAATTTACTATTTTTTGCCAGACATTCATTGTGGAACAAAAGGGATTTTCACGGCGAGTTAAGCATGTTGAGTAATTTGCCGATTGGTTTCAGAACGGCTTGCATTGAAATTTACCATTTTTTGCCAGGCATTCATTGTGGGGAAAAAGTGATTTTCTCGGCGAGTTAAGCATTTTGAGTAATTTGCCGATTGGTTTCAGAACGGTTTGCATCAGAATTAACTATTTTTTGCCAGGCATTCATTGTGGAACAAAAGTGATTTTCTCGGCGAGTTAAGCATTTTGAGTAATTTGCCGATTGGTTTCAGAACGGCTTGCATCGAAATTAACTATTTTTTGCCAGCCATTCATTGTGGAACAAAAGTGATTTTCTCGGCGAGTTAAGCATTTTGAGTAATTTGCCGATTGGTTTCAGAACGGCTTGCATTGAAATTTACTATTTTTTGCCAGACATTCATTGTGGGGGGAAAAGTGATTTTCCCGGCGAGTTAAGCATTTTGAGTAATTTGCCGATTGGTTTCAGAACGGCTTGCATTGAAATTAACTATTTTTTGCCATACATTCATTGTGAAAAGAAACTGATTTTCCGGCGAGTAAAGCATTTTGAGTAATTTATCGATTGGTTTCAGAACGGCTTGCATTGAAATTAAGTATTTTTTGCCAAACATTCATTGTGGAACAAAAGTGATTTTCTCGGCGAGATAAGCATTTTGAGTAATTTGCCGATTAGTTTCAGAACGGCTTGCATTGGAATTTACTATTTTTTGCCAGACATTCATTGTGGAACAAAAGTGATTTTCTCGGCGAGTTAAGCATTTTGAGTAATTTTCCGATTGGTTTCAGAACGGCTTGCATTGGAATTTACTATCTTTTGCCAGGCATTCATTGTGGAACAAAAG
The DNA here is from genome assembly GCF_047496885.1 of Scyliorhinus torazame. Lineage (NCBI taxonomy): Eukaryota > Metazoa > Chordata > Chondrichthyes > Carcharhiniformes > Scyliorhinidae > Scyliorhinus > Scyliorhinus torazame. The sequence continues at coordinate 15,656 of NW_027307997.1, read as the reverse complement.
TGATTTTCTCGGCGAGTTAAGCATTTTGAGTAATTTGCCGATTGGTTTCAGAACGTCTTGCATTGAAATTAACTATTTCTGCAACCAATCGGCAAATTACTCAAAATGCTTAACTCGTCGAGAAAATCACTTTTGTTCCACAATGAATGTCTGGCAAAAAATAGTAAATTTCAATGCAAGACGTTCTGAAACCAAAAATTTACCATTTTTTGCCAGACATTCATTGTGGGGAAAATGTGATTTTCTCGGCGAGTTAAGCATTTTGAGTAATTTGCCGATTAGTTTCAGAACGGCTTGCATCACAATTAACTATTTTTTGCCAGGCATTCATTGTGGAACAAAAGTGATTTTCTCGGCGAGTTAAGCATTTTGAGTAATTTGCCGATTGGTTTCAGAACGTCTTGCATTAAAATTTACTATTTTTTGCCAGACATTGATTGTGGAACAAAAGTGATTTTTTTCGGCGAGTTAAGCATGTTGAGTAATTTGCCGATTAGTTTCAGAACGGCTTGCATCACAATTAACTATTTTTGCCAGGCATTCATTGTGGGAAAAAAGTGATTTTCTCGGCGAGTTAAGCATTTTGAGTAATTTGCCGATTGGTTTCAGAACGTCTTGCATTGAAATTTACTATTTTTTGCCAGACATTCGTTGTGGGAAAAAACTGATTTTCTCGGCGTGTTAAGCATTTTGAGTAATTTGCCGATTGGTTTCAGAACGTCTTGCATTGAAATTTACTATTTTTTGCCAGCCATTCATTGTGGAACAAAAGTGATTTTCTCGGCGAGTGAAGCATTTTGAGTAATTTGCCGATTGGTTTCAGAACGGCTTGCATTGGAATTTACTATTTTTTGCCAGACATTCGTTGTGGGAAAAAACTGATTTTCTCGGCGAGTTAAGCATTCTGAGTAATTTGCCGATTGGTTTCAGAACGTCTTGCATTGAAATTTACTATTTTTTGCCAGACATTCATTGTGGAACAAAAGGGATTTTCACGGCGAGTTAAGCATGTTGAGTAATTTGCCGATTGGTTTCAGAACGGCTTGCATTGAAATTTACCATTTTTTGCCAGGCATTCATTGTGGGGAAAAAGTGATTTTCTCGGCGAGTTAAGCATTTTGAGTAATTTGCCGATTGGTTTCAGAACGGTTTGCATCAGAATTAACTATTTTTTGCCAGGCATTCATTGTGGAACAAAAGTGATTTTCTCGGCGAGTTAAGCATTTTGAGTAATTTGCCGATTGGTTTCAGAACGGCTTGCATCGAAATTAACTATTTTTTGCCAGCCATTCATTGTGGAACAAAAGTGATTTTCTCGGCGAGTTAAGCATTTTGAGTAATTTGCCGATTGGTTTCAGAACGGCTTGCATTGAAATTTACTATTTTTTGCCAGACATTCATTGTGGGGGGAAAAGTGATTTTCCCGGCGAGTTAAGCATTTTGAGTAATTTGCCGATTGGTTTCAGAACGGCTTGCATTGAAATTAACTATTTTTTGCCAGACATTCATTGTGAAAAGAAACTGATTTTCCGGCGAGTAAAGCATTTTGAGTAATTTGCCGATTGGTTTCAGAACGGCTTGCATTGAAATTAAGTACTTTTTGCCAAACATTCATTGTGGAACAAAAGTGATTTTCTCGGCGAGTTAAGCATTTTGAGTAATTTGCCGATTGGTTTCAGAACGTCTTGCATTGAAATTAACTATTTTTTGCCAGACATTCATTGTGGAACAAAAATGATTTTCTCGGCGAGATAAGCATTTTGAGTAATTTGCCGATTGGTTTCAGAACGGCTTGCATTGAAATTAACTATTTTTTGCCATACATTCATTGTGAAAAGAAACTGATTTTCCGGCGAGTAAAGCATTTTGAGTAATTTATCGATTGGTTTCAGAACGGCTTGCATTGAAATTAAGTATTTTTTGCCAAACATTCATTGTGGAACAAAAGTGATTTTCTCGGCGAGATAAGCATTTTGAGTAATTTGCCGATTAGTTTCAGAACGGCTTGCATTGAAATTTACTATTTTTTGCCAGACATTCATTGTGGAACAAAAATGATTTTCTCGGCGAGTTAAGCATGTTGAGTAATTTGCCGATTAGTTTCAGAACGTCTTGCATTGAAATTTACTATTTTTTCCCAGACATTCGTTGTGGGAAAAAACTGATTTTCTCGGCGAGTTAAGTATTTTGAGTAATTTGCCGATTGGTTTCAGAACGTCTTGCATTGAAATTTACTATTTTTTGCCAGACATTCATTGTGGAACAAAAGTGATTTTCTCGGCGAGTTCAGCATTTTGAGTAATTTGCCGATTGGTTTCAGAACGTCTTGCATTGAAATTAACTATTTCTGAAACCAATCGGCAAATTACTCAAAATGCTTAACTCGTCGAGAAAATCACTTTTGTTCCACAATGAATGTCTGGCAAAAAATAGTAAATTTCAATGCAAGACGTTCTGAAACCAAACATTTACCATTTTTTGCCAGTAACTCGGCGGCATTTTGAGTAATTTGCCGATTGGTTTCAGAACGTGTTGCATTAAAATTTACTATCTTTTGCCAGACATTCATTGTGGAACAAAAGTGATTTTCTCGGCGAGTTAAGCATTTTGAGTAATTTGCCGATTGGTTTCAGAACGGCTTGCATCACAATTAAGTATTTTTTGCCAGGCATTCATTGTGGAACAAAAGTGATTTTCTCGGCGAGTTAAGGATTTTGAGTAATTTGCCGATTGGTTTCAGAATGTCTTGCATTGAAATTTACTATTTTTTGCCAGACATTCATTGTGGAACAAAAGTGATTTTTTTCGGCGAGTTAAGCATGTTGAGTAATTTGCCGATTAGGTTCAGAACGGCTTGCATCACAATTAACTATTTTTGCCAGGCATTCATTGTGGGAAAAAAGTGATTTTCTCGGCGAGTTAAGCATTTTGAGTAATTTGCCGATTGGTTTCAGAACGTCTTGCATTGAAATTAACTATTTTTTGCCATACATTCATTGTGAAAAGAAACTGATTTTCCAGCGAGTAAAGCATTTTGAGTAATTTATCGATTGGTTTCAGAACGGCTTGCATTGAAATTAAGTATTTTTTGCCAAACATTCATTGTGGAACAAAAGTGATTTTCTCGGCGAGATAAGCATTTTGAGTAATTTGCCGATTAGTTTCAGAACGGCTTGCATTGAAATTTACTATTTTTTGCCAGACATTCATTGTGGAACAAAAATGATTTTCTCGGCGAGTTAAGCATGTTGAGTAATTTGCCGATTAGTTTCAGAACGTCTTGCATTGAAATTTACTATTTTTTGCCAGACATTCGTTGTGGGAAAAAACTGATTTTCTCGGCGAGTTAAGTATTTTGAGTAATTTGCCGATTGGTTTCAGAACGTCTTGCATTGAAATTTACTATTTTTTGCCAGACATTCATTGTGGAACAAAAGTGATTTTCTCGGCGAGTTCAGCATTTTGAGTAATTTGCCGATTGGTTTCAGAACGTCTTGCATTGAAATTAACTATTTCTGAAACCAATCGGCAAATTACTCAAAATGCTTAACTCGTCGAGAAAATCACTTTTGTTCCACAATGAATGTCTGGCAAAAAATAGTAAATTTCAATGCAAGACGTTCTGAAACCAAACATTTACCATTTTTTGCCAGTAACTCGGCGGCATTTTGAGTAATTTGCCGATTGGTTTCAGAACGTGTTGCATTAAAATTTACTATCTTTTGCCAGACATTCATTGTGGAACAAAAGTGATTTTCTCGGCGAGTTAAGCATTTTGAGTAATTTGCCGATTGGTTTCAGAACGGCTTGCATCACAATTAATTATTTTTTGCCAGGCATTCATTGTGGAACAAAAGTGATTTTCTCGGCGAGTTAAGGATTTTGAGTAATTTGCCGATTGGTTTCAGAATGTCTTGCATTGAAATTTACTATTTTTTGCCAGACATTCATTGTGGAACAAAAGTGATTTTTTTCGGCGAGTTAAGCATGTTGAGTAATTTGCCGATTAGGTTCAGAACGGCTTGCATCACAATTAACTATTTTTGCCAGGCATTCATTGTGGGAAAAAAGTGATTTTCTCGGCGAGTTAAGCATTTTGAGTAATTTGCCGATTGGTTTCAGAACGTCTTGCATTGAAATTTACTATTTTTTGCCAGACATTCGTTGTGGGAAAAAACTGATTTTCTCGGCGAGTTAAGCATTTTGAGTAATTTGCCGATTGGTTTCAGAACGTCTTTCATTGAAATTTACTATTTTTTGCCAGACATTCATTGTGGAACAAAAGTGATTTTCTCGGCGAGTGAAGCATTTTGAGTAATTTGCCGATTGGTTTCAGAACGGCTTGCATTGGAATTTACTATTTTTTGCCAGACATTCGTTGTGGGAAAAAACTGATTTTCTCGGCGAGTTAAGCATTTTGAGTAATTTGCCGATTGGTTTCAGAACGTCTTTCATTGAAATTTACTATTTTTTGCCAGACATTCATTGTGGAACAAAAGTGATTTTCACGGCGAGTTAAGCATGTTGAGTAATTTGCCGATTGGTTTCAGAACGGCTTGCATTGAAATTTACCATTTTTTGCCAGGCATTCATTGTGGGGAAAAAGTGATTTTCTCGGCGAGTTAAGCATTTTGAGTAATTTGCCGATTGGTTTCAGAACGGTTTGCATCAGAATTAACTATTTTTTGCCAGGCATTCATTGTGGAACAAAAGTGATTTTCTCGGCGAGTTAAGCATTTTGAGTAATTTGCCGATTGGTTTCAGAACGGCTTGCATCGAAATTAACTATTTTTTGCCAGCAATTCATTGTGGAACAAAAGTGATTTTCTCGGCGAGTTAAGCATTTTGAGTAATTTGCCGATTGGTTTCAGAACGGCTTGCATTGAAATTTACTATTTTTTGTCAGACATTCATTGTGGGGGGAAAAGTGATTTTCCCGGCGAGTTAAGCATTTTGAGCAATTTGCCGATTGGTTTCAGAACGTCTTGCATTGAAATTAACTATTTTTTGCCAGACATTCATTGTGGAACAAAAGTGATTTTCTCGGCGAGATAAGCATTTTGAGTAATTTGCCGATTGGTTTCAGAACGGCTTGCATTGAAATTAACTATTTTTTGCCAGACATTCATTGTGAAAAGAAACTGATTTTCCGGCGAGTAAAGCATTTTGGGTAATTTGCCGATTGGTTTCAGAACGGCTTGCATTGAAATCAACTATTTTTTGCCAGACATTCATTGTGAAAAGAAACTGATTTTCCGGCGAGTAAAGCATTTTGAGTAATTTATCGATTGGTTTCAGAACGGCTTGCATTGAAATTAACTATTTTTTGCCAGACATTCATTGTGAAAACAAACTGATTTTCCGGCGAGTTAAGCATTTTGAGTAATTTGCCGATTGCTTTCAGAACGGCTTGCATCACAATTAATTATTTTTTGTCAGGCATTCATTGCGGAACAAAAGTGATTTTCTCGGCGAGTTAAGCATTTTGAGTAATTTACCGATTGGTTTCAGAACGGCTTGCATCGGAATTTACTATTTTTTGCCAGATATTCATTGTGGAACAAAAGTGATTTTCTCGGCGAGTTAAGCATTTTGAGTAATTTTCCGATTGGTTTCAGAACGGCTTGCATTGGAATTTACTATCTTTTGCCAGGCATTCATTGTGGAACAAAAGTGATTTTCTCGGCGAGTTAAGCATTTTGAGTAATTTGCCGATTGGTTTCAGAACGGCTTGTATCGAAATTAACTATTTTTTGCCAGACATTCATTGTGGAACGAAAGTGATTTTCTCGGTGAGTTAAGCATTTTGAGTAATTTGCAGATCGGTTTCAGAACATCTTGCATTGAAATTAACTATTTCTGAAACCAATCGTCAAATTACTCAAAATGCTTAACTCGTCGAGAAAATCACTTTTGTTCCACAATGAATGTCTGGCAAAAAATAGTAAATTTCAATGCAAGACGTTCTGAAACCAAAAATTTACCATTTTTTGCCAGATATTCATTGTGGGCAAAATGTGATTTTCTCGGCGAGTGAAGCATTTTGAGTAATTTGCCGATTGGTTTCAGAACGGCTTGCATCAAAATTAACGATTTTTTGCCAGACATTCATTGTGGAACAAAAGTGATTTTCTCGGTGAGTTAAGCATTTTGAGTAATTTGCCGATTGGTTTCAGAACGGCTTGCATCACAATTAACTATTTTTGCCAGACATTCATTGTGGAAAGAAAGTGATTTTCTCGGCGAGTTAAGCATTTTGAGTAATTTGCCGATTGGTTTCAGAACGTCTTGCATCAAAATGAAGAATTTTTTGCCAGCCATTCATTCTGGGGAAAAACTGATTTTCTCGGCGAGTTAAGCATTTTGTGTAATTTGCCGATTGGTTTCAGAACGGCTTGCATCGAAATTAACTATTTTTTGCGAACCATTCATTGTGGGGAAAAAGTGATTTTCTCGGCCAGTTAATCATTTTGAGTAATTTGCCGATTGGTTTCAGAACGGTTTGCAACAAAATTAACCATTTTTGCCAGACATTCATTGTGGAAAGAAACTGATTTTCTCGGCGAATTAAGCATTTTGAGTAATTTACCGATTGGTTTCAGAACGTCTTGCATTGGAATTTACTATTTTTTGCCAGACATTCATTGTGGAACAAAAGTGATTTTCTCGGCGAGTTAAGCATTTTGAGTAATTTGCCGATTGGTTTCAGAACGTCTTGCATTGAAATTTACTATTTTTTGCCAGAAATTCATTGTGGAACAAAAGTGATTTTCTCGGCGAGTTAAGCATTTTGAGTAATTTACCGATTGGTTTCAGAACCGGTTGCATCAAAATTAACTATTTTTTGCCAGGCATTCATTGTGGAAAGAAAGTGATTTTCTCGGCGAGTTAAGCATTTTGAGTAATTTACCGATTGGTTTCAGAACGGCTTGCATTGGAATTTACTATTTTTTGCCAGACATTCATTGTGGAACAAAAGTGATTTTCTCGGCGAGTTAAGCATTTTGAGTAATTTTCCGATTGGTTTCAGAACGGCTTGCATTGGAATTTACTATCTTTTGCCAGGCATTCATTGTGGAACAAAAGTGATTTTCTCGGCGAGTTAAGCATTTTGAGTAATTTGCCGATTGGTTTCAGAACGTCTTGCATTGAAATTAACTATTTCTGCAACCAATCGGCAAATTACTCAAAATGCTTAACTCGTCGAGAAAATCACTTTTGTACCACAATGAATGTCTGGCAAAAAATAGTAAATTTCAATGCAAGACGTTCTGAAACCAAAAATTTACCATTTTTTGCCAGACATTCATTGTGGGGAAAATGTGATTTTCTCGGCGACTTAAGCATTTTGAGTAATTTGCCGATTAGTTTCAGAACGGCTTGCATCACAATTAACTATTTTTTGCCAGGCATTCATTGTGGAACAAAAGTGATTTTCTCGGCGAGTTAAGCATTTTGAGTAATTTGCCGATTGGTTTCAGAACGTCTTGCATTAAAATTTACTATTTTTTGCCAGACATTCATTGTGGAACAAAAGTGATTTTTTTCGGCGAGTTAAGCATGTTGAGTAATTTGCCGATTAGTTTCAGAACGGCTTGCATCACAATTAACTATTTTTGCCAGGCATTCATTGTGGGAAAAAAGTGATTTTCTCGGCGAGTTAAGCATTTTGAGTAATTTGCCGATTGGTTTCAGAACGTCTTGCATTGAAATTTACTATTTTTTGCCAGACATTCGTTGTGGGAAAAAACTGATTTTCTCGGCGTGTTAAGCATTTTGAGTAATTTGCCGATTGGTTTCAGAACGTCTTGCATTGAAATTTACTATTTTTTGCCAGCCATTCATTGTGGAACAAAAGTGATTTTCTCGGCGAGTGAAGCATTTTGAGTAATTTGCCGATTGGTTTCAGAACGGCTTGCATTCGAATTTACTATTTTTTGCCAGACATTCGTTGTGGGAAAAAACTGATTTTCTCGGCGAGTTAAGCATTTTGAGTAATTTGCCGATTGGTTTCAGAACTTCTTGCATTGAAATTTACTATTTTTTGCCAGACATTCATTGTGGAACAAAAGGGATTTTCACGGCGAGTTAAGCATGTTGAGTAATTTGCCGATTGGTTTCAGAACGGCTTGCATTGAAATTTACCATTTTTTGCCAGGCATTCATTGTGGGGAAAAAGTGATTTTCTCGGCGAGTTAAGCATTTTGAGTAATTTGCCGATTGGTTTCAGAACGGCTTGCATCGAAATTAACTATTTTTTGCCAGCCATTCATTGTGGAACAAAAGTGATTTTCTCGGCGAGTTAAGCATTTTGAGTAAGTTGCCGATTGGTTTCAGAACGGCTTGCATTGAAATTTACTATTTTTTGCCAGACATTCATTGTGGGTGGAAAAGTGATTTTCCCGGCGAGTTAAGCATTTTGAGTAATTTGCCGATTGGTTTCAGAACGGCTTGCATCGAAATTAACTATTTTTTGCCAGCCATTCATTGTGGAACAAAAGTGATTTTCTCGGCGAGATAAGCATTTTGAGTAATTTGCCGATTGGTTTCAGAACGGCTTGCATTGAAATTAACTATTTTTTGCCAGGCATTCATTGTGGAACAAAAGTGATTTTCTCGGCGAGATAAGCATTTTGAGTAATTTGCCGATTGGTTTCAGAACGGCTTGCATCACAATTAACTATTTTTTGCCAGGCATTCATTGTGGAACAAAAGTGATTTTCTCGGCGAGATAAGCATTTTGAGTAATTTGCCGATTGGTTTCAGAACGGCTTGCATTGGAATTTACTATTTTTTGCCAGACATTCGTTGTGGGAAAAAACTGATTTTCTCGGCGAGTTAAGCATTTTGAGTAATTTGCCGATTGGTTTCAGAACGTCTTTCATTGAAATTTACTATTTTTTGCCAGACATTCATTGTGGAACAAAAGTGATTTTCACGGCGAGTTAAGCATGTTGAGTAATTTGCCGATTGGTTTCAGAACGGCTTGCATTGAAATTTACCATTTTTTGCCAGGCATTCATTGTGGGGAAAAAGTGATTTTCTCGGCGAGTTAAGCATTTTGAGTAATTTGCCGATTGGTTTCAGAACGGTTTGCATCAGAATTAACTATTTTTTGCCAGGCATTCATTGTGGAACAAAAGTGATTTTCTCGGCGAGTTAAGCATTTTGAGTAATTTGCCGATTGGTTTCAGAACGGCTTGCATCGAAATTAACTATTTTTTGCCAGCCATTCATTGTGGAACAAAAGTGATTTTCTCGGCGAGTTAAGCATTTTGAGTAATTTGCCGATTGGTTTCAGAACGGCTTGCATTGAAATTTACTATTTTTTGTCAGACATTCATTGTGGGGGGAAAAGTGATTTTCCCGGCGAGTTAAGCATTTTGAGCAATTTGCCGATTGGTTTCAGAACGTCTTGCATTGAAATTAACTATTTTTTGCCAGACATTCATTGTGGAACAAAAGTGATTTTCTCGGCGAGATAAGCATTTTGAGTAATTTGCCGATTGGTTTCAGAACGGCTTGCATTGAAATTAACTATTTTTTGCCAGACATTCATTGTGAAAAGAAACTGATATTCCGGCGAGTAAAGCATTTTGGGTAATTTGCCGATTGGTTTCAGAACATCTTGCATTGAAATTAACTATTTCTGAAACCAATCGGCAAATTACTCAAAATGCTTAACTCGTCGAGAAAATCACTTTTGTTCCACAATGAATGTCTGGCAAAAAATAGTAAATTTCAATGCAAGACGTTCTGAAACCAAAAATTTACCATTTTTTGCCAGATATTCATTGTGGGCAAAATGTGATTTTCTCGGCGAGTGAAGCATTTTGAGTAATTTGCCGATTGGTTTCAGAACGGCTTGCATCAAAATTAACGATTTTTTGCCAGACATTCATTGTGGAACAAAAGTGATTTTCTCGGTGAGTTAAGCATTTTGAGTAATTTGCCGATTGGTTTCAGAACGGCTTGCATCACAATTAACTATTTTTGCCAGACATTCATTGTGGAAAGAAAGTGATTTTCTCGGCGAGTTAAGCATTTTGAGTAATTTGCCGATTGGTTTCAGAACGTCTTGCATCAAAATGAAGAATTTTTTGCCAGCCATTCATTCTGGGGAAAAACTGATTTTCTCGGCGAGTTAAGCATTTTGTGTAATTTGCCGATTGGTTTCAGAACGGCTTGCATCGAAATTAACTATTTTTTGCGAACCATTCATTGTGGGGAAAAAGTGATTTTCTCGGCCAGTTAATCATTTTGAGTAATTTGCCGATTGGTTTCAGAACGGTTTGCAACAAAATTAACCATTTTTGCCAGACATTCATTGTGGAAAGAAACTGATTTTCTCGGCGAATTAAGCATTTTGAGTAATTTACCGATTGGTTTCAGAACGTCTTGCATTGGAATTTACTATTTTTTGCCAGACATTCATTGTGGAACAAAAGTGATTTTCTCGGCGAGTTAAGCATTTTGAGTAATTTGCCGATTGGTTTCAGAACGTCTTGCATTGAAATTTACTATTTTTTGCCAGAAATTCATTGTGGAACAAAAGTGATTTTCTCGGCGAGTTAAGCATTTTGAGTAATTTACCGATTGGTTTCAGAACCGGTTGCATCAAAATTAACTATTTTTTGCCAGGCATTCATTGTGGAAAGAAAGTGATTTTCTCGGCGAGTTAAGCATTTTGAGTAATTTACCGATTGGTTTCAGAACTGCTTGCATTGGAATTTACTATTTTTTGCCAGACATTCATTGTGGAACAAAAGTGATTTTCTCGGCGAGTTAAGCATTTTGAGTAATTTTCCGATTGGTTTCAGAACGGCTTGCATTGGAATTTACTATCTTTTGCCAGGCATTCATTGTGGAACAAAAGTGATTTTCTCGGCGAGTTAAGCATTTTGAGTAATTTGCCGATTGGTTTCAGAACGTCTTGCATTGAAATTAACTATTTCTGCAACCAATCGGCAAATTACTCAAAATGCTTAACTCGTCGAGAAAATCACTTTTGTTCCACAATGAATGTCTGGCAAAAAATAGTAAATTTCAATGCAAGACGTTCTGAAACCAAAAATTTACCATTTTTTGCCAGACATTCATTGTGGGGAAAATGTGATTTTCTCGGCGACTTAAGCATTTTGAGTAATTTGCCGATTAGTTTCAGAACGGCTTGCATCACAATTAACTATTTTTTGCCAGGCATTCATTGTGGAACAAAAGTGATTTTCTCGGCGAGTTAAGCATTTTGAGTAATTTGCCGATTGGTTTCAGAACGTCTTGCATTAAAATTTACTATTTTTTGCCAGACATTCATTGTGGAACAAAAGTGATTTTTTTCGGCGAGTTAAGCATGTTGAGTAATTTGCCGATTAGTTTCAGTACGGCTTGCATCACAATTAACTATTTTTGCCAGGCATTCATTGTGGGAAAAAAGTGATTTTCTCGGCGAGTTAAGCATTTTGAGTAATTTGCCGATTGGTTTCAGAACGTCTTGCATTGAAATTTACTATTTTATGCCAGACATTCGTTGTGGGAAAAAACTGATTTTCTCGGCGTGTTAAGCATTTTGAGTAATTTGCCGATTGGTTTCAGAACGTCTTGCATTGAAATTTACTATTTTTTGCCAGCCATTCATTGTGGAACAAAAGTGATTTTCTCGGCGAGCGAAGCATTTTGAGTAATTTGCCGATTGGTTTCAGAACGGCTTGCATTGGAATTTACTATTTTTTGCCAGACATTCGTTGTGGGAAAAAACTGATTTTCTCGGCGAGTTAAGCATTTTGAGTAATTTGCCGATTGGTTTCAGAACGTCTTGCATTGAAATTTACTATTTTTTGCCAGACATTCATTGTGGAACAAAAGGGATTTTCACGGCGAGTTAAGCATGTTGAGTAATTTGCCGATTGGTTTCAGAACGGCTTGCATTGAAATTTACCATTTTTTGCCAGGCATTCATTGTGGGGAAAAAGTGATTTTCTCGGCGAGTTAAGCATTTTGAGTAATTTGCCGATTGGTTTCAGAACGGCTTGCATTGAAATTTACTATTTTTTGCCAGACATTCATTGTGGGGGGAAAAGTGATTTTCCCGGCGAGTTAAGCATTTTGAGTAATTTGCCGATTGGTTTCAGAACGGCTTGCATCGAAATTAACTATTTTTTGCCAGCCATTCATTGTGGAACAAAAGTGACTTTCTCGGCGAGATAAGCATTTTGAGTAATTTGCCGATTGGTTTCAGAACGGCTTGCATTGAAATTAACTATTTTTTGCCAGACATTCATTGTGGAACAAAAGTGATTTTCACGGCGAGTTAAGCATTTTGAGTAATTTGCCGATTGGTTTCAGAACGGCTTGCATCACAATTAACTATTTTTTGCCAGGCATTCATTGTGGAACAAAAGTGATTTTCTCGGCGAGATAAGCATTTTGAGTAATTTGCCGATTGGTTTCAGAACGGCTTGCATTGAAATTTACCATTTTTTGCCAGGCATTCATTGTGGGGAAAGAGTGATTTTCTCGGCGAGTTAAGCATTTTGAGTAATTTGCCGATTGGTTTCAGAACGGCTTGCATCGAAATTAACTATTTTTTGCCAGCCATTCATTTGGAACAAAAGTGATTTTCTCGGCGAGTTAAGCATTTTGAGTAAGTTGCCGATTGGTTTCAGAATTGCTTGCATTGAAATTTACTATTTTTTGCCAGACATTCATTGTGGAACAAAAGTGATTTTCTCGGCGAGATAAGCATTTTGAGTAATTTGCCGATTGGTTTCAGAACGGCTTGCATTGAAATTAACTATTTTTTGCCAGACATTCATTGTGAAAAGAAACTGATTTTCTCGGCGAGTAAAGCATTTTGAGTAATTTATCAATTGGTTTCAGAACGGCTTGCATTGAAATTAACTATTTTTTGCCAAACATTCAGTGTGGAACAAAAGTGATTTTCTCGGCGAGATAAGCATTTTGAGTAATTTGCCGATTGGTTTCAGAACGGCTTGCATGAAATTAACTATTTTTTGCCAGACATTCATTGTGGAACAAAAGTGATTTTCACGGCGAGTTAAGCATGTTGAGTAATTTGCCGATTGGTTTCAGAACGGCTTGCATTGAAATTTACCATTTTTTGCCAGGCATTCATTGTGGGGAAAAAGTGATTTTCTCGGCGAGTTAAGCATTTTGAGTAATTTGCCGATTGGTTTCAGAACGGCTTGCATCGAAATTAACTATTTTTTGCCAGCCATTAATTGTGGAACAAAAGTGATTTTCTCGGCGAGTTAAGCATTTTGAGTAATTTGCCGATTGGTTTCAGAACGGCTTGCATTGAAATTTACTATTTTTTGCCAGACATTCATTGTGGAACAAAAGTGATTTTCTCGGCGAGATAAGTATTTTGAGTAATTTGCCGATTGGTTTCAGAACGGCTTGCATTGAAATTAACTATTTTTTGCCAGACATTCATTGTGAAAAGAAACTGATTTTCCGGCGAGTAAAGCATTTTGAGTAATTTGCCGATTGGTTTCAGAACGGCTTGCATTGAAATTTGCTATTTTATGCCAGACATTCATTGTGGGGGGAAAAGTGATTTTCCCGGCGAGTTAAGCATTTTGAGTAATTTGCCGATTGGTTTCAGAACGGCTTGCATCACAATTAACTATTTTTTGCCAGGCATTGATTGTGGAACAAAAGTGATTTTCTCGGCGAGATAAGCATTTTGAGTAATTTGACGATTGGTTTCAGAACGGCTTGCATTGAAATTAACTATTTTTTGCCAGACATTCATTGTGGAACAAAAGTGATTTTCTCGGCGAGATAAGCATTTTGAGTAATTTGCCGATTAGTTTCAGAACGGCTTGCATTGAAATTTACTATTTTTTGCCAGACATTCATTGTGGAACAAAAATGATTTTCTCGGCGAGTTAGGCATGTTGAGTAATTTGCCGATTAGTTTCAGAACGTCTTGCATTGAAATTTACTATTTTTTGCCAGACATTCGTTGTGGGAAAAAACTGTATTTTCTCGGCGAGTTAAGCATTTTGAGTAATTTGCCGATTGGTTTCAGAACGTCTTGCATTGAAATTTACTATTTTTTGCCAGACATTCATTGTGGAACAAAAGTGATTTTCTCGGCTAGTTAAGCATTTTGAGTAATTTACCCATTGGTTTCAGAACGGCTTGCATTGGAATTTACTATTTTTTGCCAGACATTCGTTGTGGGAAAAAAACTGATTTTCTCGGCGAGTTAAGCATTTTGAGTAATTTGCCGATTGGTTTCAGAACGTCTTGCATTGAAATTTACTATTTTTTGCCAGACATTCATTGTGGAACAAAAGTGATTTTCACGGCGAGTTAAGCATTTTGAGTAATTTGCCGATTGGTTTCAGAACGGCTTGCATTGAAATTTACCATTTTTTGCCAGGCATTCATTGTGGGGAAAAAGTGATTTTCTCGGCGAGTTAAGCATTTTGAGTAATTTGCCGATTGGTTTCAGAACGGCTTGCATCGAAATTAACTATTTTTTGCCAGCCATTCATTGTGGAACAAAAGTGATTTTCTCGGCGAGTTAAGCATTTTGAGTAAGTTGCCGATTGGTTTCAGAACGGCTTGCATTGAAATTTACTATTTTTTGCCAGACATTCATTGTGGGGGGAAAAGTGATTTTCCCGGCGAGTTAAGCATTTTGAGTAATTTGCCGATTGGTTTCAGAACGGCTTGCATCGAAATTAACTATTTTTTGCCAGCCATCCATTCTGGAACAAAAGTGATTTTCTCGGCGAGATAAGAATTTTGAGTAATTTGCCGATTGGTTTCAGAACGGCTTGCATTGAAATTAACTATTTTTTGCCAGACATTCATTGTGGAACAAAAGTGATTTTCACGGCGAGTTAAGCATTTTGAGTAATTTGCCGATTGGTTTCAGAACGGCTTGCATCACAATTAACTATTTTTTGCCAGGCATTCATTGTGGAACAAAAGTGATTTTCTCGGCGAGATAAGCATTTTGAGTAATTTGCCGATTGGTTTCAGAACGGCTTGCATTGAAATTTACCATTTTTTGCCAGGCATTCATTGTGGGGAAAGAGTGATTTTCTCGGCGAGTTAAGCATTTTGAGTAATTTGCCGATTGGTTTCAGAACGGCTTGCATCGAAATTAACTATTTTTTGCCAGCCATTCATTGTGGAACAAAAGTGATTTTCTCGGCGAGTTAAGCATTTTGAGTAAGTTGCCGATTGGTTTCAGAATTGCTTGCATTGAAATTTACTATTTTTTGCCAGACATTCATTGTGGGGGGAAAAGTGATTTTCCCGGCGAGTTAAGCATTTTGAGTAATTTGCCGATTGGTTTCAGAACGGCTTGCATCACAATTAACTATTTTTTGCCAGGCATTCATTGTGGAACAAAAGTGATTTTCTCGGCGAGATAAGCATTTTGAGTAATTTGCCGATTGGTTTCAGAACGGCTTGCATTGAAATTAACTATTTTTTGCCAGTCATTCATTGTGAAAAGAAACTGATTTTCTCGGCGAGTAAAGCATTTTGAGTAATTTATCAATTGGTTTCAGAACGGCTTGCATTCAAATTAACTATTTTTTGCCAAACATTCAGTGTGGAACAAAAGTGATTTTCTCGGCGAGATAAGCATTTTGAGTAATTTGCCGATTGGT